>NC_045450.1:74321254-74390838 GCF_002776525.5 Piliocolobus tephrosceles
CTGTAATCCCAGCACTTTGGGAGGCCGAGGCCGGCGGATCACCTGAGATCAGGAGTTTGAGACCAGCCTGGCCAACATGGTGAAACCTTGTCTCCAAAAAAAAAAAAAGCCAGGCGCGGTGGCTCATGCCTGTAATCCCAGCACTTTGGGAGGCCGAGGCGGGTGGATCATGAGGTCAGTGGATCGAGACCATCCTGGCTAACACGGTGAAACCCTGTCTCTACTAACAATACAAAAAATTAGCCGGGCATGGTGGCACCTGTAGTCCCAGCTACTCAGGAGGCTGAGGCAGGAGAATGGCGTGAACCCGGGAGGCGGAGCTTGCAGTGAGCCGAGATGGCGTCACTGCACTCCAGCCTGGGTGACAGAGCCAGACTCCTTCTCAAAAAAAAAAATTATTGTGCCTCAGTTTACTCATTAACACAATGTGACCCCTCCTAGGACAATTAAGCAGAGCAACCCAGAGCCCGGGACACCCAGAGCCCAGGACACCCAGAGCCAGGCCAAAGTGCAGGTGTTATGTTAGCAACGCTTGAGTGTCTTTGATTTCTGAAAGATAACACTGGTTTCCTGTTAGGAAAATGCTGCTGACTCAGGGTGGCGTGGGCGTCAGAGGTGGGTCCACCTCCTCTGTGTCCTCAGGACAGACACAGGTTTGCCTCTGCCATCCTAGAACCATGATTTTTATATAATTTTTAAATGTATGTGTTCCAAGTGGTGAATCCAGTAAGAGCCTCATGTGGGGCACAGCGACGTGAAGGTTGGAGCACAGGGCACAAGGGTCTTCTCTGTCCGTCCCTCACAAACGCCCGGGTCGTGCCTTGTGTGTGTTCCCAGCCATGCCTTGTTAGGCAACACTGCAGACACGAAGCTCCTTATTCCGCACAGTGCTGCCTGCAGTCAACATCCTGAAGACTTGCTCGTCAGGGTACAGGGAGCTGCCACGTTGTTTTCTGGCTGGGGGGACGTAGTCTCGCTTTATCTCCCAGGCTGGAGTGCAGTGGCCGGATCTCAGCTCACTGCAAGCTCCGCCTTCTGGGTTTACGCCATTCTCCTGCCTCAGCCTCCCGAGTAGCTGGGACTACAGGCGCCGCCACCACGCCCGGCTAGTTTTTATATTTTTAGTAGAGACAGGGTTTCTCCACATTGGCCAGGCTGGTCTCGAACTCCTGAACTCACATGATCCACCCGCCTAGGCCTCCCGAAGTGCTGGGATTACAGGCGTGAGCCACTGTGCCTGGCCATGTTTATTTTATTATTAATTTATAAATTTATTTAAAACAGAGATGCGGCTGGGCGCAGTGACTCATGCCTGTAATCTCAGCACTTTGGGAGGCCGAGGTAGGAGGATCACTTGAGGTCAAGAATTTAAGACTAGCGTGGCTGGCTGGGCACAGTGGCTCACTCCTGTAATCCCAGCTACTCGGGAGCCGGAAGCAAGAGAATGGACTGAACCCAGGAGGCGGAGCTTGCAGTGAGCTGAGATCACGCCACTGCACTCCAGCCTGGGCGACAGAGCGAGACTCCATCTCAAAAATAAATAAATAAATAAAACCAGCCTGGCCAATATGGTGAAATCCCATATCTACTAAAAATACAAAAATTAGCCAGGTTTGGTGGCTCATGCCTGTTTTCCCAGCTACTTGGGAGGTGGAGGCAGGAGAATTGCTTGAACCCGGGAGGTGGAGGTTTCAGTGAGCCAAGATCGCGCCACCGCAGTCCAACCTGGGCGACAGACTGAGACTCCGTTTCAAAAAAAAAAAAAAGGGAACGTGCTGGAATTACAGACATGAGCCAGTGTATCCAACCCATGGGTTTTTTTTTTTTTGAGACGGAGTCTCGCTCTGTTGCCCAGGCTGGAGTGCAGTGGCCGGATCTCAGCTCACTGCAAGCTCCGCCTCCCGGGTTCACGCCATTCTCCTGCCTCAGCCTCCTGAGTAGCTGGGACTACAGGTGCCCGCCACCTCGCCCGGCTAGTTTTTTGTATTTTTTTTAGTAGAGACGGGGTTTCACCGTGTTAGCCAGTATGGTCTCGATCTCCTGACCTCGTGATCCGCCCGTCTCGGCCTCCCAAAGTGCTGGGATTACAGGCTTGAGCCACCGCGCCCGGCCATGGGGTTTTTTTTTTTTTTTTAGCAATTATCCTCCAGATGGACCCTGGTGGTTCACACTCTTTTCCTCTTATACATGTGTTAGTTTATTATCTTTTTTATGTTATCTCCTTTATTTGCCTTGGAAATCTTTATTGTCACTTTGGTTAAACAGATAACGAACTATTGTTTCACAATGACATATGATCCTATTAAGTTTTCACATCTTTTGACATCTTTGACAACTTCCCAAAATCAAAATCAAATTCTAAATTAAATCTTCTTGACCTCAAACTGACTTTGAAGTTTTCTAGAGGGTCCCTGGAAAATCTCAAACCTCAAATCTTTGACCGTTTCAAAGGATTTGTTTTACCACCTTGTTAAAAGAGAGATGTTAAACTAATTCGGTTTATTTGGTAGAACATTGTGAAAGAAGAACCACTTCACCTTCCCTACATTGTATTTATATAGTTAAAATGTTGCTATTTCAGAAATTATATAAACTTCCTAAACATTTGTCAATGCCCTTGTTATCTGATCTGTTCTATGTTACTGTTCGTGATTTCAGTTATTTAAAACATCGTATGTCCAAAAACAACCAGAATTTGTTGTGTGTTGTTTTTATAATGAACTCTCATCAGATCTTTCATTATTTTCAGGTTTGCTTGTTTTGTTTTGTTTTTGAGACAGAGTCTCACTCTGTCGCCCAGGCTGGAGTGCAGTGGCGCGATCTCAGCTCACTGCAAGCTCCACCTCCTGGGTTCATGCCATTCTCCTGCCTCAGCCTCCCGAGTAGCTGGGACTACAGGCGCCCGCCACCATGCCCACCTAATTTTTGTATTTTTAGTAGATACGGGGTTTCACTGTGCTAGCCAGGCTGGTCTTGAACTCCTGACCTTAGGTGATCCACCTGCCTCGGCCTCTCAAAGTGCTAGGATTACAAGCGTGAGTCACCACACCTGGCCCATAATTTCATTTTTAATTTGTATGTACTTGTTTATTTTGAGACAGAGACTTACTCTGTTGCCCCGCCTGGAGTACAGTGGCACGATCTCAGCTCACTGCAACCTACACTTCCTGGGTTCAAACAATTATCCTGCCTCAGCTTCCTGAGTAGATGGGACTACAGGTGCCTGTCACCACATCTGGCTAAATTTTGCATTTTTAGTAGAGATGGGGTTTCACTATGTTGCCCAGGCTGGTTTCAAACTCCCGACTTCAAGTGATCTGCCCACCTCGGCCTCCCAAAGTGCTGGGATTACAGGCTTGAGCCACCGTGCCCGGCCTCTTTTTTATTTTTTTATTTTTTAATACTGCTCCTTGCGGAGCAGGGCTACTGCCCAGAATACTCCTAAACCATCATTTCTTTTTTTGGGGGGGGATAGAGTTTCGCTCTTGTTGCACAGGCTGGAGTACAGTGGCACAATCTCGGCTCACTGCAACCTCCACTTTCCAGATTCAAGCGATTCTCCTGCCTCAGCCTCCTGAGTAGCTGGGATTAGAGGCATCTGTCACCACGCCTGGCTAATTTTTTGTATTTTTAGTAGAGACTGGGTTTCACCATGTTGGCCAGGCTGGTCTTGAACTCCTGACCTCAGGATATAAGGATATTAATTCTAGTGTGAGACTCCACCCTCATAACCTGACCACCTCCCGAAGGCCTCATCTCCAGACGCCATAAAGCTGAGGACCGGAGCATCCATGCATGGATTTTGGAGAAGCGCAAGCATTCCATCCATAGCACGAGCTCTGCCTTGATACTGGGAGTCACTCCTTTCACATCCTACAGGCTACAGGCAAGTCGCAAACCCACACAGAGGGACACAGACTCCCTCCGCCATGGAGGAGCGTCAAGGTTCCCTACAGGTGCACGGCTGGGACGGGTGATGTGGCTGTGGTCACCCTCGCTCACCCAAAGGCCCAGCATCAGAGATGAGACAGCACAAGAATGTCCAGACCACGGACTGTAGCTCAGCACCCAACACGAACAGCTCTAGTCTCGTGGAACCGCAAAAAAAATCAGGGACGGGGCTGGGCACGGTGGCTCACGCCTGGAATCCCAGCACTTTGGGAGGCTAAGGCAGGTGGATCACCTGAGATCGGGAGTTCAAGACCAGCCTGACCAAGATGGTAAAACCCCATCTCTACCAAAAATACAAAAATTAGCCAGGCATGGTGGCGGGCGCCTGTAATCCCAGCTGCTCGGGAGGCTGAGGCAGAGAAGTGCTTGAAGCTGGGAGGCGGAGGTTGCAGTGAGCCGAGATTGCACCACTGCACTCCAGCCTGGGTGATGGAGGAAGACTCCATCTTCCAAAAAAGAAAAAGAAAAAAAGAAAATCAGGGAGGGGGAGATATGAACGGAAAAAAAACAAAAACAAAATCAGGGAGAGGAGAGTTACAAACAGAAAAATAAAATCAGGGAGGGGGAGTTACGAAAGGTAAAGGGACATGGGGGACTTCAGGGGCTAGTGACTGTGTCTTGACTTGGGTAATAGCTCACCCTAATGACTCCTTAAACTGTGTGTGTGTGTGTGTGTGTATATATATATGTGTGTGTGTGTATATATATGTGTGTATATATATATGTGTGTGTATATATATATGTGTGTGTGTGTGTATATATATATATATATGTGTGTGTGTGTATATATATATTTTTTGAGACAGAGTCTCGCTCTGTCACCCAGGCTGGAATGCAGTGGCGCGATCTCGGTTCACGGCAAGCTCCGCCTCCTGGGTTCACGCCATTCTCCTGCCTCAGCCTCCCGAGTGGTGGGAGGGACTACAGGCGCCCGCCACCACGCTCCGTTAATTGTTTTTGTGTTTTTAGTGGAGACTGGGTTTAACTGTGTTAGCCAGGATGGTCTCAATCTCCTGACCTTGTGCTCCACGCGCCTTGGCCTCCCAAAGTGCTGGGATTACAGGTATGAGCCACTGTGCTCAACCAACTGTACTTATATTTTTATGGAAGCTTTATTGAGACAATTCACACACCATAAAATCCATCCCTTTAGTGTGTACAGTTTAATGTTTTTAGAACATTCCGAATTGCACAGTCATCACCACTATTTAATTCCAGATTTTTTTTTTTTTTTTTGAGACGGAGTCTGGCTCTGCCGCCCAGGCTAGAGTGCAGTGGCCGGATCTCAGCTCACTGCAAGCCCTGCCTCCTGGGTTTACGCCATTCTCCTGCCTCAGCCTCCCAAGCAGCTGGGACTACAGGGACCCGCCATCTCGCCCGGCTGGTTTTTTGTAGTTTTTAGTAGAGACGGGGTTTCACCGTATTAGCCAGGATGGTCTCGATCTCCTGACCTCGTGATCCGCCCGTCTCGACCTCCCAAAGTGCTGGGATTACAGGCTTGAGCCACCGCGCCCGGCCCCTAATTCCAGATTTTTAATTTAAAAATTTTCATTGCCCTGTCCAGGCGTGGTGGCTCACGCCTGTAATCCCAGCACTTTGGTATGGTGACCAAGTGAGCTATAGAGAAATGCCACACTCAAGACAAACTAAGGAGTCCTTTATTAGCCAGCCACGGAGAGGCAGCTAACATTCAAAATTCTCTCGGCCCCGAGGAAGGTGCTCGTTTTGTTTATATACCGTGGTCTAAATAGGGGAGGGGGGAGTTTAGCTGAAGCAATTTTTACAGAAGCAGAACTGGCAAAAAGTTTTAAAAAATTGGTTACAAAAGCAGTTACAAAAAAATAAACAGTTCCAGGTGCAGGGGCTTAAACGGCCACAAACAAATGCAGGGGTGTTGGGTGCCACCCACCGGGCGCGTCCCCAGGAGCTGCTGGTGCAGCTTCCCTCAGTATCTTATCAGCAGGTGCATTCCTGGATGTGCTTTGAGTCAGTTTACACTAGTTATTCCCGTAAGGGAGGGAGGTAAAGGAGGCTGCAAGTGAAGAAACTAAAGTGCAGTCTGTCCGGCTCTCTGCTAGGAGAGAGTCACTCAGGTGAAAACAAGGTAGGGTAGGGCGGGCGCGGTGGCTCACGCCTGTAATCTCAGCACTTTGGGAGGCCGAGGCAGGCGGATCACAAGGTCAGGAGATCGAGACCATCCTGGCTAATGTGGTAAAACCCCGTCTCTACTAAAAAAAAAATAAACAAATAAATACAAAAAATCAGCCGGGCGTGGTGGCGGGCGCCTGTAGTCCCAGCTACTCGGGAGGCTGAGGCCGGAGAATGGCGTGAACCCAGGAGGCGGAGCTTGCAGTGAGCCGAGATTGTGCCACTGCACTCCAGCCCCGGGCGACAGAGTGAGACTCCATCTCAAAAAAAAAAATTTCATTGCCCTAAATAGAAACCCATTCCTATTAGCACTCACTCCCCACTTTTCTTCATAGCCTCAACAACCATGAATCTGCCTTCAGATGGAGTCACTTATTCCGGACACTTCATATAAATGGAATCACACGACGTGGTCTTTTGAGTCTAGCTTCTTTTTTTTTTTTGAGACGGAGTCTCGCTCTGTCGCCCAGGCTGGAGTGCAGTGGCCGGATCTCAGCTCACTGCAAGCTCCGCCTCCCAGGTTTACACCATTCTCCCGCCTCAGCCTCCCGAGTAGCTGGGACTACAGGCGCCCACCACCTCGCCCGGCTAGATTTTTGTATTTTTTAGTAGAGACGGGGTTTCACCGTGTTAGCCAGGATGGTCTCGATCTCCTGACCTCGTGATCTGCCCATCTCGGCCTCCCGAAGTGCTGGGATTACAGGCTTGAGCCACCTCGCCCGGCCGAGTCTAGCTTCTTTCTTTCTTTTCTGAGACAGGCTCTCGCTCTGTTGCCCAGGCTGAAGTGCAACGGCATAATTGCAGCTCACTGCAGCCTCAGCCTCCTGGATTCAAATTCTCCTGCCTCAACCTCACGGTAGCTGAGACGACAGGTACGCACCACCACACCCAACTATCTGGCTTGTCACTTAGCAACATGTTTCAAGGTTCTTCATGTTATAGCATGTGTCAGCATGTCACTCTTCTTTATGGCTAATACTCCACTGCATGAAGAGACACATTTTATTTATCTATCCCTCTGTTGAGCATCTGGGCTCTTCCCACATTTTGGCTAATTAAATTGTCCTGCTACACACACCGGTGTAGTTTCTTATTAAATTGTCCTGCTACACACCCCGGTGTAGTTTCTTATTAAATTGTCCTGCTACACACACCGGTGTAGTTTCTTATTAAATTGTCCTGCTACACACACCGGTGTAGTTTCTTATTAAATTGTCCTGCTACACACACCGGTGTAGTTTCTGTGTAAATGTATGTAGCTATCTGTTGGGGTGATGAGACCCAACACAGGTCGTGGGGGTGACAAAGTCCAGCGGACTCAAAGGATTGAGCAAAACTTTGAGACAGAAAAAGGCGGGACACCAGGGGACCATCGCTATCATGGAGACAGTGACGGCCCGAGCTCTGGGAGCCCACGGTATTTTCTGGTAATCCAACAGAGAAACAGGTGGTGAGAACGTGGAGATCAAAAGAACACGCTGCATTAAGCACATGACTTACAGCTGAGACGGTTTAGCATTTTTGTGGAGCAGGTTCTGCTACTTGAGATAACGGGAACAGGCGCCTAGGAGGGCTAGAAGCAAGGAGCCAGCAAGTCTAGACACATTCCCGAGGACTTTCTGCAAGCCTTGCCTCAGTTTCCCTCCCAACACCTATCTGTCTTATTGTTGGTATATATGTTGTATTTTCACCACTAAAATGCATAAGAAAAGGGACACGGATGGCTTACATGTGCTGATGTGTAGCGTTCTCTAAGATCTGACATCACAGAGCTGAACAGCACAGCTGTGCACACACCGCCCTGGCTGTGAGGTGGCACGTCCACACATGAGGGAAAACACTGCCGGGACATCTCAGGGCACTCTCAGGAAATGAGGAACCTACTGAAGAAGTTTCTAGCCTTGGGGGAGGTCAAGACACTGAGCCATCTCCTGGAGCAAAGTTCCCTCCTCCAGCCCTTCCTTCCCACCCCTGGCCCTTTCTCTCCAACCTTCCCCTCCCCTCCTCCATTTCCCTCCTCTTTCTACTTTCAGAGAACACAGGGTTCCTGCAGGAAATGGGGCAGTTTCACCTTCCTGAGGAGGGGCCTGAGAGGGGCAGCAGGTGGCCGGGTAGGGCCAGCCCAGCTGTGAGGCTGGCGTGGGAGCTGCCTAGGCTGGGGCCTTGCTGGGGAGCAAGCCTGCATCGCAGAGGCCAGGGTGAGTGGGCTGGGGTGTTGGGCCGGGGTACTGGGGTGCCCACCTGGAGTGGTACAGGCCCGGGGACCCCAGGACACCACTGTGGGTGGAAGCTGGGACCAGGTGTGTGGGGCAGGGGACGCGGCGGCTTCCCGGGATTCCAGGAGGCTGTGACCAGGTGTGCGGGGCAGGGGACGCGGCGGCTTCCCGGGATTCCAGGAGGTGAGAGAGCTGCTCTCAGACCCGCCGCTGTCCTCTCACTGGCCCTCCCCGTGGTCCCTAGGATAAGGTCTGGACCCGCCGGGCCCTCCAGAGGCCCCACACTCCTGCTTGTCCACTGTGCCTGCTGTTCCTTTCTTGCGGACCCCGGTGCAGTCCTAGGCACCCTTGGGACTCAGCTCACGTGCCCCTTCCTCCAGGAAGAGTTCCCAGAGGCTGTGTGAGGAGCGCCCAGGCCCTGGCCTTATTCTCTGTTCTGGAATTCTGTGCACAGTCATCTGCCCTCCTGCCCAGCTGAAAACAGGGCCTGGTTGTCCGGAGCCATATTTTTCTACCAGGTGGAAAGAATTTGCTGAATGAAAATCAAAGCTGTGGCTGGGCGCGGTGGCTCACGCCTGTAATCCCAGCACTTCGGGAGGCTGAGGCGGGTGGATCACGAGGTCAGGAGATTGAGACTGTCCTGGTTAACACGGTGAAACCCCGTCTGTACTAAAAATACAAAAATCTAGCCGGGCGCGGTGGCGGCGCCTGTAGTCCCAGCTACTCGGGAGGCTGAGGCAGGAGAATGGCGGGAACCCGGGAGGCGGAGCTTGCAGTGAGCCGAGATCGTGCCACTGTGCTCCAGCCTGGGGGAAAGAGCGAGACTCTGTATCCAAAAGAAAAAAAAGAAAAAAAAATCTGCACCCTGGTTGGGGTTGGGGGAGCTTCAGGGTTATCACAGGACATTCTAGAGAGAAAGCCTCGGGCATGGGGGAAGTTGGAGTCTGGAGTTGTGGCGGGAGTAGTGAAGGGCAGACCCCGCTTTGGTCAATGGCTCTTATACAGCAAAGCTGTTTTCATGGTGAGGGTCAAGTAGCCTGTACATCTCTTGGTGAATTTTGCTGATTGGCGTCTGACCCCATGGAGCCTCTCAGTGGGTGTCATGGGTGGAAGGGGCATCTAGGGCCTCCAAATGTGTAAATGTCTCTAAAACGCCTCCCGCTGGGCCTCAGCTTCGACTGACAAATCCCCAGGCGGAGGCCAGGAGCAGACGGGGAGGGTCCCTCAGTCCCTGCGAGCAGCTTCAGGGGGAGGGACGTCGGCTGCGGTGGACGAGCAGCTTCAGGGGGAGGGACGTCGGCTGCGGTGGAGGGACACTGAGTCCCAAAGCAGCGTCTCAGAGCTGCCCCGAGGGGTGGCTTCAGAGGTGGGGCTGAGGCTCCCGGCTCCCACTGGGGACAGAGCGGGCAGGCGGGCCTGGCAGGGCAGTGGTGCCTGTCTACATGCAGCCCTGGAGTCTGTGGACCTGTGTCCAGTGCGTACATCCCAGCTCCATCTCCCATGAGCCAAGTGGGCTGGGCCTGGCTTCTCTGCCTCAGTTTCCAAGACTAGGGGACAGGTAACAGCAGCCGTGCTCTCGGGGGTGGCTGGGTGTGGGTTAAAGGGCAGGACAGCCATGGAGACAGTGGTGACTCCGAGCACCTGCTCCGCCTTCCCAGGTCCTCGGAGCCCACTCTGAGGAATGAGCAGCTGGTTCTTGGGTGAAGTGAGCCCCTAGGACCCCGCCTTGCAGGACCCCGCCTTGCAGGATCCTGCCAGGCCCTAGTGAACCGGCCCCACGGGGTCTCGTTGGGATTTGGCCACCAGAGGGCAGCAGCTGCAGCAGCCAGACGGGCGGTCAACACCGGGGCCACCCGCTGTCCTGGCAGCCGTGGGGCGTGAATGGGAGAGGAGGGGGACCAAGCCCGAGGCTTGCCTTGGCCCCTGAGTGTCCACCCGTTTCACAGATACTGAGGCCCAAAGGCGTAGGGCTCAGGCATCCCCCACGTGTCCTGTCCTCAGGTAGGAGAATGGCTTGAACCTGGGGGGGCAGAGGTTTCCGTGAGCTGAGATCACACCACTGCACTCCAGCCTGGGTGACAGAGCAAGACTTCATCTCAAAAACAAAACAAAACAAAAACTGAATTTAAAATGCTCCCTAACCTCCAGCTGGGGTGTGCAGCAGGAGGCTGGCTCCCTCAGGGGCTGGGCTGGGGGTTCAGGTGGGTGAGGAGTCAGTGCTGTGGGGATGGGGCTCAGAGCCTGGAGACAGACAAGCCAGGAGAGGCTGGGACCTGTGCCCTGGAAGGACAGAGGCAGCGGGTCCAGGGGTCACCCACTCAGAGGCTGACTGAGCACGGTTGCAGGCAGCAGTATGGCCCAGCCTGCTGTGAGAGGATCGGAGAGAGACGGGCAGAGAGGAGGGAGACAGCGGCTGTGCTGGGAGCTGTGCCACGAGGGGTCGTTGGATGGAGGAGGGGGTCGCCACGAGGCATCCGCACCCCCAGGACAGTGAAGCCCCAGTGTGTGCAGCTGACCTCGAGGACAGGGCAACTGCTCCACCAGAACGTTCCCAGAAGGCATGGATGCTTCTAGTCCCAGCACTGGGAGCTGCAGCAGGATTCCTCGGTGGTTTAAAGAGGTTCCTTGAAGTTTGTGATCCTGAATTCAAAGTAGTACCCATCGGGACAGCTGGGCCTTCTCTCCTTAGCACACTCAGTGAAGGGCAGTGCAAACGCAAAGCTGGCAGGAAGTGGGCAGGAAGTGGCCAGGAAGCGGCCAGGTTTTACCGAGAGGCGGGACGGCTCCAGAGGAGATGATGGAGTGTGGCAGGGAATGGGGCAGGCGGCTGGAGGTCCCGGGCGGGCCCTGGAGCAGAAGGGGAAAGGAGGGTTGGGCTGTTGGGACTGCAGTGAAGGTCTGGCCCCGCCTGAGCCAGGTGGGAGTAGCACAGGTCATTGCAGGTGAGGGAATTGCTTGGCCAGGGTTGGGCACAATTCTCTCTTACTGAAATTGCCAGGAGTTGAGACAGGGTGGAGCTAGAACAAGGGAGAGGGGGCAGCAGAGAGGTGGGGTGCTTAGGGCTCGCGCGTGAAGCCCCTGGGGCACGGCATGGAGACTTGTGGCTGAGGTAGGAGAGGGAGGCGGGCACCAAGGCCCGGGGGCCCTGAGAGGTGAGGGGGAAACTGCTCGTACCTCACGAGGCCACGGGAGCTCCCTCAGCACGGTCCCTGTGTAGAGGAATTGCTCAGGTAACGTGAGCTCTGAGGCTTGTGTACGTGTTGCACAGAATGAGGTGGAAATATCCACGCCGGGAGGTCTCCAGGCCATCTGGTCAACAGAAACCAACAGCATGCAAAGGCCAGGAGCCCACGCCCGTGCCAATCTGTGCCTGGAAACACTGGAAGGCAGCCGGGCGCCGTGGCTCACGCCTGTCATCCCAGCACTTTGGGAGGCCGAGGCGGGTGGATCACTTGAGGTCAGGAGTTTGAGACCAGCCTGGCCAACATGGTGAAACCCTGTCTCTACTAAAAATACAAAAATTAGCCGGGTGTGGTGGTGGACGCCTGTAATCCCAGCTACTCGGGAGGCTGAGACACAAGAATCACTTGAACCCCGGAGGCGGAGGCTGCAGTGAGCTGAGATGGCACCACCACACTCCAGCCTGGGTGATGGAGCGAAACTCAGTCTCAAAAAAATAAAAATAAAAATTATAAGTCAAGAAAAATTAAAATTTTAAATTATTAGCATGTTTACCATTTATCTTCATATTGTGTAATGCTTGGGTTAAATGCAAATAGGATTTAACTCATGCAGAATCTCCAAAATTGCACAATTTGCATTTTTATTTTAATTAGTTTGTTAGTTTATTTATCCATCTTGACAAGGTCTTGCTCTGTCAGCCGGGCTAGAGTGTTGAGATCACGGCTCACTGCAGCTTAAACCTCTTGGGCTCAAGCCATCCTCCTGCCTCAGTCTCCTATGTATCCAAGACCACAAGTGTGTGCCACCTCGTTTGGCTAATTTTTGTATTTTTTGTAGGGACAGGGTCTCCCTGTGTTACCCAGACTGGTCTCAAACTCCTGGCCTCAAGCGATCTTCCCACCTTGGCCACCCAAAGTGCTGGCTGGGATCACAGGCACAAGCCACCAGGTCTGGCCCACATTACTTATATATTGACTTTTGAGACAGGCTGTCGTCATGTTCAGCCCAGGCTGGAGTGCAGCCTCAGCCTCCC
This sequence comes from Piliocolobus tephrosceles, assembly GCF_002776525.5. Classification (NCBI taxonomy): domain Eukaryota; kingdom Metazoa; phylum Chordata; class Mammalia; order Primates; family Cercopithecidae; genus Piliocolobus; species Piliocolobus tephrosceles. The sequence continues at coordinate 74,333,786 of NC_045450.1, forward strand.
AGGCTCAAGCAGCCTTCCCACCTCAGCTTCCCAAGTAACTGTGACTGCAGGCACACACCAGCATGCCTGGCTAGTCTTTTTGGTTTTTGTAGAGATGAGATCTCCTTATGTTGCCCACGCTGGTCTCAGACTCCCGAGCTTAAGGGATTGCGGCACTGTTCCCCGGGCAAAATTGCACAATTCACATTTTGTGATTTATAGATTAATATATATTTTATTCTCATCAGAACAGTGGGAACCCTGCACACATCTGGTTTTATTTCGGTCTTTACATGTGCACATCCCACCAGCACTCTCTACCTTTGGCTTCCATAGGGGTGCCCCCTTGCTCCCCCTCTGCAGCCCCCTGTACCCCCCGCTCCCCTCCCTGCAGCCCCCTGTGCCCCCCTGCTTCCCCTCTGCAGCCCCCTCCCTCCCTCTGCTCCCCTCCCTGCAGCCCCCTGCACCTCCCCTGCTCCCCTCCCTACAGCCCCCTGTACCCCCTCCCCTCTCTGCAGCTCCCACTCTTCCTCCCATTGCTCCCCACCGCTGGCTGCTTGAAGACGTCTGACTCCAAGGGTCCCTATGACTGGCCCAGCAGCAGCCCTGGGTCTCCAACCCCCGGGTGGGTCAGGGATAGGCCTGGCCTCCCCCTGCCTGCTGGAACCCATGGAGGATGCCCCCCTCCCACTGCAGCCTCAGAATTCCAAAGCCAGCCTGGTCTCCAGCTCAGTGCAGTCCACACGCAGACCCTCCTCTGATTTCAAAAGCCCCTGTGACTTAGCCAGAGGACATTCCGATCCTTGACCGTGGCTGGGGACGGAGGGAGATCAACCCATCGCACTTACAGACAAAGAAACTGAGGACAGAGTTTGTCCCAGCTTCCGGGGCCAGGGTCAACCTCCCTCAAGGGAATCGGAGGTGGCTGGGATCTGCCAGTGGGGAGAGAACACATGGCCTGGGACCCCCAGGCCCCTTGAGACTCTCTGGGTTCGTTGGGATGGGCCCAAGCTCCCAGGCCCTCTCCTCTCCGTTTCCCAGCCTGCTGCGGCCTGAGGGTGATACCCTACACTACTGCCTGGCGGGCCCCAAAGGGTGGTCACCAAGCACAGGTTCTGCCTGGCCTGGGACCGAGTCCCAGAAGCCCCTGGGCTGGCCGGATGCTCAGGGCCTCACTGAGGGCATGAATATCTTCGGAAACAAGAACCAGCTGACGTGCGCGAGGCTGTAGCCCGGCTCTCCCTGGGGTCCTGTGCAGGCCCTCTCTTAAGGAGGTGGCTGTTTTGTAGCTGGAGAGCACTGTGGGTGGCAGGACTGAACTTGAAAACCAGAAACAACCCCCAAGCCTTGTGACCTGGGAGGCAGGAGGCGGGTCTGTCTCCCTGGGCCTGGGGTGGCTGAGCCAAGGTACTCAGCATCCTGTCCCGCTCATGGTGAGTCTCGGGGAGCCAGGAGCCAGGGGTTGTGGTTTTGGGGAGTGTGGAGCAAGGCTGAGGCCAGGGCTGTAATGGGGGCGGAAAGCCCCTCTCCTCTCCAACTGCCTGCGATCCACCATCAGTGAGGGAGAACCTCAGTGAGCAGGCGCATAGCGTGGAGCACCATCACGGGCGGCGAAGGGTGAGGGTCTCAGGGGATGGAACCGGTGGGAGGGGGGGTCACAGCTTGTACCATCACGGGCGGCGAAGGGTGAGAGTCTCAGAGGATGGAACCGGGGGTGGGGGGCTCAGCTGCAGGCAGGGGTGAGAGGGTGGCCCCTGGGGTGACTGTGTCTGGAGGGTGGGGAGGCCAGGCTGAGGGGCGCCGACCTCCTGGGAGCCGGGAGCCTGTTGGGGAGTCCTTGAGAGGTGTGTCCCTGGGACTCACTGGGAGGAAGAGCTCACGCCCGGGTGCAAATGTGGGCTGTGGGGGTCAGAGTGGTGGGGGCAGCCATGGGGGGGCCTGGGGGGGCGGGGGGGGATGCAGGGAAGCTACTGCCTCGGGGGGAGCGGGACGCTGGGAGGGGGGCGTGGGGGGCAGAAGTGGGGTGCCGGCCTCGCAGCTGGGCCTGCAGTTTGAGGGGCCTATGGACTCCCCCAGTGCAGACATCAGCCTGGTCAGGAGCTGGAAGAGAGCCCAGGGCTGCTGAACTTGCTGTGAGCCACTGGGGCCTCCCAGGGAGAGAGACAGGGCCGGGCTCCCTGTGGAGCCGCAGGTTCCCAGATGTTCCTTCCTCAAGGCTCATTTGGGGGCCCCTGTGTCAGGCCCCGTGGGTGGTCAGATGGGCCCCACGCTGAGCGTGGGCTCCCGTCCCTCGCACGTGCAAGGAGAGGCTCATGTGAGCAGGTGCACGTGCGCGGCTTGTCTGTGCCCATATGTATGTCTGTGTGCACACGTGCAGGTACCTGAGTGTGGGAAAGGCTGCGCGTGTCTGTTCTCGGTACGTGGACGTGTCTGACCACGTGGGCTTGGGATGTGTCCAGGTACTCTCGTCTCGATGATCTGTGTGTGGGGGGCGTGTTGCCTGTGGCTGCTTGTGCAGAAGCGGTAACATCCGATAGGGCCGTGGAGGCGTCTGCGTGTTGGCTGTGGATGGGGCTTCTGTGCGGTTCTGGGAGACAGCCGGGTGGAAACACAAACGTCACTCTGCGTCTGACCCGCCGCCTTCACTCTGGCGAGGCTGTCGCCTGCCTCTCGACAGAGCCAGGTCAGCACCACCCTGTGAGGAGAGCCTCGAGGTGGGGGCCTCGGTGCACCCGTCTCTGGAGATGGACCCAGGACTCTGATGCAGGAGCCCACACTCTTCACAGAGCACTGCTCCCACCCCCAGGGGTCTCCTAGGACTACTGACCCCGGCTGTCTCCCTGAGCCTCACTATGGCCAGGGGAGGAGAGAGGCAGGAGGGCCTGGGCAGGACAAAGGGCCCTGGTCAGTCAGGGACATGAAAGACGCACAACCAGAACTAGTGGAAGAAACAGAATTAAACACACCCTGAGCTTTTCCCACCGCGACTCTGCCAGCTGCACCCTCTGTGTCAAGATGTGAGTGAAGGCACAGGCATTTCCTCCTGCTCCTGTCCACGAAGGTGAGAGGAAAGGAATTAGAAAAGAGTAACGGGCCGGGCGCGGTGGCTCAAGCCTGTAATCCCAGCACTTTGGGAGGCCGAGACGGGCGGATCACAAGGTCAGGAGATCGAGACCATCCTGGCTAACACGGTGAAACCCCGTCTCTACTAAAAATACAAAAAACTAGCAGGGCAAGGTGGCGGGCGCCTGTAGTCCCAGCTACTCGGGAGGCTGAGGCAGGAGAATGGTGTGAACCAGGGAGGCAGAGCTTGCAGTGAGCTGAGATCCGGCCACTGCACTCCAGCCCGGGTGACAGAGCGAGACTCCGTCTCAAAAAAAAAAAAAAAAAAAAACGCTCTTGGGCTGGGCGTGGCGGCTCACACCTGAATCCCGGCACTTTGGGAGGCCGAGGTGGGTGGATCATGAGGTCAGGGGTTCAAGACCATCCTGGCCAACATGGTGAAACCCTGTGTCTACTAAAAATACAAAAATTAGCCGGGCGTGGTGATGGGCGCCTGTAGTCCCAGCTACTAGGGAGGCTGAGGCAGGAGAATCGCTGGAACCCGGGAGGCGGAGGTTGGAGTGAGCTGAGATCCAGCCACTGCACTCCAGCCTGGGTGACAGAGTGAGACTCTGTCTCAAAAAAAAAAATTAACACACTCGTCAGACAATAGGTCTCTGCTGTAGGCAAAGATTCCAACCCATTTCTGGGAATGAGGAAGTTAATGGCAGAGTGTGTCTGTGAGGCGGCCTGGAGGGCCCATTGGGAACATTCCAGGGTGTTCCAGCGAGAGACCAGGGAGCCAGAGAGGAGCTCAGCTCAGACGTCACGGGCACAGTGGGCCGGGAGTGAGGGAGACGCTGAGGTCGGGATTTGTTCCCAGCTGGAAGAACTGGCCCGAGGACCACCCAGACAGACACACCCCCTCACCCCTACAGCCAGAGGAAGGTCAGGAGGCCCTTCCCTAAACATGTTTTTGGGAATTGGGGTAGCTATTTTAAAAAACGCTGCTGGGCGCGGTGGCAGTTACTTTAAAAGTAGCTGCTGTGGACCCAGCTACTTGGGAGGCTGAGGTGGGAGGATCGCTTGGGCCTGGGAGTTGGAGTCCAGCCTGGGCAGCATCGCAAGACCCCATTTCGTAAAAAAAAAAATGCTCATGCTTGTATTCTGGCTTCAAGGGCTCCTGGTAACCGGGCGTCTCTGGAGCTCGGCCCACGCAAAGCCTGGGGTCGAGAGCCCACTCACAGGTACGGCACTGCCCACCTTGCTGTCGCTTTATTTTTAAATGTGAAATTCGAGGTGACAAAGGTTACCAGCTGCCGAGGGAAGTCTGCAAATGCAACAAAAGGTCAGATGAACAATGGGAGACGCGCCTACATTCCACTTGGTAAACCACAGGAGAGAACAGAGTGCAGCTGACTCCAAGCAGCTCCGCTGCCCTGATGGGAGCAGGGCAGGAAAGAACACAGCAAACGTTGGAAACCGCCCTCCGGAGACCCAGACACACAAACCCCAAGAAAACACTAAAGAACCGTGCTGGGAGACAAAACAGAGGAAATGGAGTGTACGGAATAAGCATGAGGAAACCCAGGAGAGGAGGCAAAAAGGAAGCTCAAACAATCCAACCCCTGCCCGAAACCCTTGCCAGACGGAGCTCAGAAAGGAGGGGAGAAGGAATACCGGCGACTGGAAATTCCCTGGACTGGAGGCAGAGGGACAGCTCCAGGGAGTGAAAAATAAGAAGTCACGGTATTCGGGGGGAAGAGGGGTGGCCCACACAGCGCCGGGCGCGATGATGTGGCTCCCATCAACCCAGCAGGCACAGACGGACGGTGGCGCAGTCACCTCCTGAGGGAAGAAGGTTTACCACCCAAAGTGCACATCCAGCGAAACTACTGATCCGTGATGAGGGCAGAATCAAGACACGGACGGGAGGACTGGGGAGTGAATTCCCGCAGAGCCGCTGCCAGGGGATGGTTGCAGGGCCCACGAATGGAACAGGGCTTAGTCTGCTTTGCACTGCTCCAGAGGAATCCCTGAGGCTGGGTCATCTATAAAGAAAAGGGGTGGGTTTGGCTCATGGTTGTGGAGGCTGTACGGGAAGCGGGAGGCGTCTGCCTCTGGTGAGGACCCCAGGGAGCCTCTCATCACGGCAGAAGGGGAGGGAGCAGGTGTCACAGGAAGGATGGCCTGGAGTGTCATTGTCCATGTCCTTGGTGCTCGAACAAAGAAGTAGTAGACAAAACATACAAAGTAACGAGCAAAACACAGGAAGGAAGCAGCGAAAGCAGGGATTTATTAGTGAGAAAGCTCGCGAGTAGGATGGGAGTGGGCGCTGTTACAAAGTTTTCTGGTTTGTTTGTTTTTTTTTTGAGAAGGAGTCTCGCACTGTCGCCTGTCGCCTGGGCTGGAGTCCACTGGCGCCATCTCGGCTCACTGCAACCTCCGCCTCAGCCTCCCGAGTAGCTGGGATGACAGGCACCTGCCACCACACCTGGCTAATTTTTGTGTTTTTAGTAGAGACGGGGTTTCTCCATGTTGGCCAGGCTGGTCTTAAACTCCTGGCCTCAGGTGATCCGCCCACCCCACCCTCCCAAAGTGCTGGGATGACAGGTGTGAGCCACCGTGCCCGGCCAGCTTTCTGGGTCTTAAGTTCACCTTTCATGATTCCTGTCCCCCTTATCTGGATGAAAGATTTGGTCCATGGCTAATCAAAGCCTGCGGTAAACGGGTGCCTGCAGATGAAAGGATGGCCCATAGCCAGTCCACAGCACTTTCCTTTCCATCTGGGACATGGTGGGGGTTGGGGGCTGTAGGGAGGGCAGCCTTTGATCCTTTGCTCCTGGGCGTGGGGCTTTTCCTTATGGTGCAGTTTTGGGAAGTTGGTTGTTAATTGGCCCTGGGTTCCCTGCCCCAGACCTCGGTGTTTTCCTGGATTCACCGTGCATTGGCCGTGGACTCTCGCCCCCCTGACCTTGGTGTTCTCTATTTTAGGAAGTCAGCACAAATTAGCGTCCCATTCCCTGCCCCAGGCCTCGCTGTTTTTCCTTGATTCCGCACGAATTGGCCTAAGTTCGCTACCACCAGACCCGATTCTCCTGTTCACAGAGAGGGAGCCAGAGAGTGACAGGGGAAGTGCCAGGCTGGTTTTAACAGTTCTCTTCCGAACTCACTCATTACCTCCAGAACTGCACCAAGCCACTGATGAGGGGCCCGTCGCCGTGACCCAAAACCCCCCAACACTGGGACCCAGTTTCCACGTGAGATTGGGACAAACGTTCAAACTCCATCAGGACTATAAACCAAACGAAGGTGGAAGACCTTCCGTGCAGACGTTAAGTGGGCACGGAGATTCCAAGCTGGGAGCGGCAGGTTGGACGAGGGAGGCTCTGGGGGCAGGGAGGGAGACTGCAGAGTCCAGAGCTTGGAAGATGGAAGATAAGGGCACCCAGTGGAGGGCAGGAGAAGAAAGGCAACTGGAAACTCCGGGGCAAACTGAAACCCCATGGGAAAGACAGGTTTAAGGTCTTGATCTGAGGCTGGTTCTGAGTGGCTGGTGCCTTTGTGCTCACAGCAGGACTGTCCTAAAGTAGGTACCTCCGTGACTTCTACAGACAAAGAGACCGAGGCCAAGACATCTAACCAGCTCACCTACGCTGCCCTTGGACGGTGGTCGTGAGATGGGAACCCACAGCCTACCAGGCCCAGCCCCCAGGACACCCTCTTGTTAAGTCAGTGGCTTTGAGCCTCAGAAATGGTGCAAAATGCAGCCCACACAGGGCTTCCGACCCCTGTCTGTGCACCTGCTTCTACCCCCCCCCCCCACCCCCTGCTGCGAGGCCCTGACATTCTTGTGATGTCTGAATAAGGATGCTGCATTTCCATATTGCACTGGGCCCTGAATGGTGAAGCTGCGTGATAGGGTTTGGCTCCGTGCCCCACCCAAATCTCCTCTCAGATTATAATCCCCACGCGTCAAGGGAGAGACCAGCTGGAGGTGGGGGCCGTTCCCCCCATGTTCTCGTGGTAGTGAGCAAGTTCTCACAAGATCTGTTTGCTGTTGTTGTTGTTGTTGATGCTGTTTTTTAAGACAGAGTTTTGCTCTTGTTGCCCAGGCTGGAGTGCAGTGGCACGGTCTCGGCTCACTGCAAGCTCCGCCTCTCGGGTTCAAGCAATTCTCCTGCCTCAGCCTCCCGAGTAGCTGGGACTACAGGCACCCGCCACCACACCCAGCTAATTGTTTTGTATTTTTTAGTAGAGACGGGGTTTCACCGTGTTAGCCAGGATGGTCTCGATCTCCTGACCTCGTGATCCACCTGCCTCGGCCTCCCAAAGTGCTGGGATTACAGGCTTGAACCACCGCGCCCAGCTATTTTAAAGTTTTGTACTTTGTTCGTTTTGGATTTTTGTTTTACATGAATTCTGATGTTTTAAAAATATTGAATGAAAATACTATTTATCATGACCTGGGCATGGTGGCTCATGCCTGTAATCCCAGCAGTTTGAGAGAGGAAGCAGGCAGATTGCTTGAGGCCGGGAGTTGGAGACCAGCCTGGGAAACATGGGGAAGACCCTGTCTCTACAAAAAGTACAAAAATTAGCTGGGCGTGGTGGTGCACGCCTGTGGTCCCAGGTGCTCCGGAGGCTCAGGCAGGAGGACGCTTGGGCCCAGAAGGTGCAGGTTGCAGTGAGCTGAGAGGGAGCCGCTGCGCTCCAGCCGGGGCGATCCTCCTCCCTGCGGTCTCCTGCGGTCTCCACGCCGCGAAGCCTCTGACCGGTGTTCCCTCCTGCTCCTCCCAGCAGGCCTGGTTTAGCCCCAGTGCTCAGCCCACTGTCCCCCAGAACCCCAGACACCGCCTAGCCCTGGGACTGAGACTCTTCGGACAGGGCACCACCTGGGAACTGTGTTTCCGGGAGCCGTCGGACGACTTCAGTGTGCTCTGCCGAGGCCTAGAAAGGCCCCGGTTCCGGCCGGACGCGGTGGCTCAAGCCTGTAATCCCAGCACTTTGGGAGGCCGAGACGGGCGGATCACGAGGTCAGGAGATCGAGACCATCCTGGCTAACACGGTGAAACCCCATCTCTACTAAAAATACAAAAAAACTAGCCGGGCGAGGTGGCGAGCGCCTGTAGTCCCAGCTACTCGGGAGGCTGAGGCAGGAGAATGGCGTAAACCCGGGAGGCGGAGCTTGCAGTGACCTGAGATCCGGCCACTGCACTCCAGCCTGGGCGACAGAGCAAGACTCCGTCTCAAAAAAATAAAAAGGCCCCGGTTCCAAGGACATGTCCAGCTGCTTGGCCTGAAGTCTGTAGCTGCAGTGTGGGTCCCTGTGACGCCGGAGGGCTGCAGGGCGGGGTGCAGACCCCTCAGCGTTAGAGCAGGCGTCAGGGGCACACGGGCTGTGCAGCAGATTCTGAAATGCCCAGATGTTTCCCTATGGCAAGCCACGTGAGATGATTTTTATGCAGAAAGAGGTGCTTCATGAGAATGCACTATTTGAATGACGGTTTCCTTGCTTGCAGATCTAGGCCCCGGGTCCTGAGGGAGGTGGTAGCAATTAATAACAGCAGCAGCACAGCGAGGGCTGACAGCCACTCACCGCTCATCCTGTGCTGGGCCTGCTCGCAGCCCGCTGTCCTTTCATCTGGGCTCTAGCCCCACCCCGGGCCTGGGATCCCAGCTTCTTACTACGCCTCTGCCTGGCCCAGACAGCAACGCCCAGTCACCGGGTGTCCGGCCTTCCATCCCACACACACTGGCGGGGAATGTGCTGGTTACTTATTGAACATGGGAAGCTATAAACAGGACAACAGCCAGCTGTCATCACTTCCACCCAACGCCTCTGGTGCCTCTTCTGGCAGGCAGAGTGACTCCTCACAGCCTGAAACTCGTCCTCCTGCACGGGCCGGCCAGGCCAGCACAGAGGCACCAGGGCAGCGGCGCACGCAGGTCCCCGGGGACCCCGCCATGTGGACCACATGGTGGCTTTGGCCCCTTGTGGCCGTCTGCACTGCAGACTTCTTCCGGGAGGAGGCAGAGAGGATCATGAAGGACTCCCCTGTCATTGATGGGTGAGTGCCCACCTAAGCCAGGTGCTTAGGGAACCGGGACTGGGAACTGGGGCTGGGGGACCCGGGGCTGGGGGAGCTGGGACTGGGAACTGGGGCTGGGGGAGCCGGGGCTGGGGGAGCCGGGGCTGGGGTGTGCCTTTGGCTTGGGGCTCAGTTTCTGGTGCTGGAGCCCTTGCCCTTTCCTGGCCCCTGCTTCTTTGTGGGGTCTCTCAGGGCCCCCAAGACTTCAACGGATGAAGGTCTGCAGGGTCAGGGCAGGAGGGAGGCAAGGCCCCAGTTCCCTGGCCCCGAAGCAGAGAGTGAGCTCTGCACCTGGGGATGCTGAGGCCCTGCGCCCCGTCTCTCCCTGTGCCTCAGCTTCTCCCGAAAGCTGCAGGTGTGGGTGGTGCCCCACAGGCCCTCTCAGCCGGCATATTTGTGGCTGTCTTCCCACTCCCCCTGGCCTGCCTTCTCCCGGGGGGAGGCCCGTGCGGCCCGGCCCCTGTCTGTGCTGCCCTGAGTGCCCGCCTGGCCCCACCCCGACCTCACTGGGGTGCAGGGTCACCTGCTTGTCTCCTGGTCTCCGCAGGGTGGAGATTCCCACTGCCCAGGAATCTGACCCTCCTCCCCGCCCCTTTCTGGCCCAACGCCCCGACACTGGGTCTCCATGGAGGCCTCCTGCTTCCAGGCTCCAGATCAGGGTCCACACTGGCTCTGCGTTGGGGGGGGAGGGTCACTGAGAGTTCGCCCTGTGTCTGGCACGGTGTCTCCTCCGGGAAGATGCCTCTGGGCTTTGCTGGGGAAAAACTCTGTGAACAAAGCAGGGAAACCTGATGTCTTGTTGTGTAAGAGCTTCAGGGAACAGCCCAGGCTAGGCGGTTCACGCCTGTAATCCCAACACTTTGGGAGGCCAAGGCGGGCGGATCACCTGAGGTCAGGAGCTCAAGACCATCCTGGCCAACATGGCAAAACCCCCTCTCTACTAAAAATACAAAAAATTAGCCGGGTGTGGTGGCAGTCGCCTGTAGTCCCAGCTATTCAGGAGGCTGAGGCAGGAGAATCACTTGAACTCGGGAGGTGGAGGCTGCAGTGAGCCGAGATCGGGCCAGTGCACTCCAGCCTGGACAACAGAGCGAGACTGCGTCTCAAATTTTAAAAACTTAAGGGAGCAGAGGCAGCTCCAGAAAGGGAGCCGAGGGTGGTCCCACGCATCCTCATGGTTTAAAATGGTCACGCCAGCTCCAGCCCTCACATCTGTACGCCGGCCAGCAGGGAGGAAGGAGAGGTAAAGAAGGGAAAAAGGACAAGCAGCAGGTGACTGTCAGGGTCAGGTTTTTGTTTTGAGATAGAGTCTCTGTCGCCTGTCACCCAGGCTAGAATGCAGTGGTACGATCTGGGCTCACTACAACCTCCACCTCCCAGGTTGAAGTGATTCTCCTGCTTCAGCCTCCCGAGTAGCTGGGATTACAGGTGCCCACCAACATGCCCTGCTAATTTTTTTGGTACTTTTAGTGGAGATGGGGTTTCACCATGTTGGCCAGGCTGGTCTTGAACTCCTGACCTCAAACGATCCACCTGTCTCGGCCTCCCAAAGTGCTGGGATTCCAGGCGTGAGCCACCACGCCCGGCCAGGGGTCAGTTGTTAGAAGCTGTTACAGGACCCACCTTTATCCCTTCGCCACGGCCAGCGACGCAGGGGCAGGAAGTAACTTCAATCCAGACGGCTGTGTGCCCACTAAAAATGGGGGGTTTTAAAGTTACAAAGTAAAAGAGGAGAATGGGTCCCGGGGGCAGCCAGCAGTCTCCCCTACAAACAGCTGCCTGAGTGTGTGCTTGCTGCAATTCCAGCACTTTCCAGCACTCCTTGGAGCAGGATGCCAGTTTCCATATCCCAGCTAAGGGCACTGCCCCAGCCGCCCAGATAAGGAGGGTGGGTCTGATTAGCTGCAGTTTGACCTGGCCATGAGGCAGGCAGGGCCCGTGTCCCACTGAGAAACCAGAGGCCCCACCTTCCCATCGTTTTCTCCAGCAGGAGTGGAGAGGGCTGGCCAGGCACGGCGACCCACACCTGTGGTCCCAGCACTTTGGGAGACTGAGGTGGGAGGATTGCTTGAGCCCAAAAGGTTGGGGGCTGCAGTGAGCTGTGACTGCACCCCTGGCCTCCAGCCTGGGCAACAGAGTGAGACCCTGTCTCAAAAAAAAAAAAAAAGGAGGGGCTGTAGGAGGAGGACGGAGGGGAGAGCAGACAGCTGCCCCGTTGCAGCCTCTCCCTCCAAGGGCGGCTGCTGGGAATTCCTACCCATCCCACGCTAATGTTGGAGATGGGCCGCCTGTGTCCTCAGGCCAAGGAGTAAAGTCTCCTGGGAACCCTGCCTAGCCCCACCCAGGACAGTGCCCAGCATAGGGCTGCACCCTAGCAATGAGGCTGCTGCCCGGGCAGGGTCCCTGGCTGGAGCTCATTCCCACTGCCCTCAGCAAATGCGTCCTGAGCACCCGCTCTGTGCCGAGGGCTGGGGAGAGGCACGTGCCAGTGCAGGCTGTCATGTGGACTCGCTGTGGCCAGAGACAACCTCGCTGTTGCAGGAGTTTTGGGAGAGACTTACACCAGCATCAGGCCTGTGCCCACCCATCTGCCCAGGGGCGGGGCCAGAAAGTGTGCCACGCTGGGCTTGGGGGCACCAGCCCAGGGGAGGTCAGGAGCGACTGGAACCCAGGAAGGGCAGAGCCCTCCCCTCATTTCCCCCGAGGAGCTCCGTGGTGCATTTGCCTTGGAAAAGCTCGTGTGGGCCTGTAGATTTCGGCTGGGTCACCGAACGCAGGGCCCACGGCTGGAAACGATGAACACTGTTAGTCCTCTGCCTCTCCCAGTTGCCCTGCAAGGAAGGCACCAAGACACCCTTATGTTCCAGATGGGGAAACTGAGGCACAGAGGGGAGGGTCTGGAAACTGGATATGGAGGGCCCCCGTGGCCCCATCCCAGCACACACCCTCCGAGGGTGTCCCCCCGAGACAGGGGCGCAGCCCACATCACAGGAAGGAGTCTGAGGCCCCAGACCCAGTGACGGGAAAGGGGAACCCCAAGCATTGCCCAGGGCTGGGGGTCAGGCTCCAGCCCCTTCCCAACCTCCTTGCAGCCTCCAGGTCACGGGGTCAGGGACGAGGGCTGTCTGGGGCTGCAGTGGGGCCTGGTTGATCCCAGGAGTCAGATCTGCTGGTTGAAACACAGATCATAACCGAGAGCCTACCCTGGGCCTGAGATGTGATTCTTTTTTTTCTTTCTTTTTTTTTTTTTTTTTGAGACAGAGTCTCGCTCTGTCGCCCAGGCTGGAGGGCAGTGGCGCGATCTCAGCTCACTGCAAGCTCCGCCTCCCGGGTTCACGTCATTCTCCTGCCTCAGCCTCCCGAGTAGCTGGGACTACAGGCGCCCGCCACCACGCCCGGCTAATATTTTGTACTTTTTTTTTTAGTAGAGACGGGGTTTCACCGTGTTAGCCAGGATGGTCTCGATCTCCTGACCTCGTGATCCGCCGGTCTCGGCCTCCCAAAGTGCTGGGATTACAGGCTTGAGCCACCGCGCCCAGCCATTTTTTCGTATTTTTAGTAGAGACGGGGTTTCACCATGTTGGCCAGGATGGTCTCAATCTCTTGACCTTGTGATCCGCCCGCCTCAGCCTCCCAAAGTGCTGGGATTACAGGCGTGAGCCACTGCGCCCGGCCTGAGAATTGCGTTTCTAACGAGAGTGGATTCCCTTTGCTCCTGGTCTCTGCCAGGCGCTGCTGGGCAGCTGGATTCGGTCCCTCTGAGACCCTCACTCAGTCGCCAGCTCTGAGAGCGCCAGCTCCCCCTTCCTCTGTGTTCCCCTTCCTTCTCCTTACCAGAGCTCCCACCCTCACCGCCAGCTCCTGGGAAAACCTTGGAGAGCCTCAGTCCTTTGGAAGTTTAGAAGGATCTGATTGGAGTTTGGGTACAGGGCTCTTCCCTGGAGACAGAGGCAGCAGAGACGCCTGGGTGGCCCCCAAAGCCTGTACCTGACGCCCTGTTCCCCAGAAGGATGGGAGTGCCAGGCCCCCCAAGGACAGGCCATTCCAGTTATCCAGCCACCCACCGTATTCCCCAAGAGGCAATTGGATTGTTAAACTGAAAACTCTCAGAAACAGTATCACCCCCAGCTCCTTGCCCCTTTCCCCATGTCTCCAATCCTGTCCATTGACGTCATTTGACTGGTTGTGTCCCACCCTCAGACAGTGTGTCCTCCCGCCAGCCTCCTCCACAGAGAAAGGCCCTGGAAGGGACGGGCTACCCAGCTCCCTGAGCTCCTGGCTCGGGGCTCTCTGCCCTGGGGGTGGACACAGGTGGGAAGTGCAGCCTTGCACAGGTGTGTCCAGGTGGCCAGTGATCCGTCACCCCTGCGGCCTGGACTTCAGTCCGGCGCCTGCCGTGAGGAGCAGGAAGTGGGGAGCACAGACCGGAGTTCAGGAGCTCGCAAGCCCCCAGGTCCCAGTGGCCTCCCTGACTGCCTGGCCTCCCCCCGGCGACTCCAGGCACAACGACCTGCCCTGGCAGCTGCTGAGTATGTTCAACAACCAGCTGCAGGATGCGAGGGCCAACCTGACCACCTTGGCCGACACACACACCAACATCCCCAAGCTGAGGGCTGGCTTCGTGGGAGGTCAGGTACCGCCCGCCCTGCCCTGCACTCGCCCTGCGTGGGGTCATCCCATCTCCTACCTTGGGCCTGGCTACAGTGTGGCCGTCCCTGTGGCGTTGTTCCTCCAGGGTCCCTCAGCGCCACAGGTCCTTGTAGAGACAGACACCCAGGCTGAGGGAGGGCTTCCCAGGGGGCGGGAAACCAGACTCCCACAGGCATGTGGGGGTGGGCTGAGACCTGGCTGCATCAGCTCCTGGTACCCACTGTGGCCCCCAGTTCTGGTCCGTGTACACGCCCTGCGACACCCAGGACAAAGACACCGTGCGGAGGACGCTGGAGCAGATGGATGTGGTCCACCGCATGTGCCAGATGTACCCTGAGACCTTCCTGTATGTCACCAGCAGTGCAGGTGGGGTCCTGACCTGGGCCCTCCAGGTGCTGCGTCCTCCCACCCAGCCCTCATCCTGAGCAGCAGGTACTGATCAGGACACCTCCCCTCCAGACGCCAGGTGCCCACTCCCCTGCACCCCGACTCTCCCCGCAGGCATCCGGCAGGCCTTCCAGGAAGGGAAGGTGGCCAGCCTGATCGGCGTGGAGGGCGGCCACTCCATTGACAGCAGTCTGGGCGTCCTGCGGGCGCTCTATCAGCTGGGCATGCGGTACCTGACCCTCACCCACAACTGCAACACGCCCTGGTGTGTGACTCCCCACGGGAGGCCCCCGGGCTGTGGTCAGGAGGGAGGGGGCAGACACTCCCTGCCACCCTCCTGAGCCCATCCCCTCCGCCTATGAGTCCCAGGCCGGACCTCGCCTGCTGGGCTGATGGGAGGCCGAGACCACCGCTCACCCCCTGGGCACCTGTCTTTTGCTCCCGCAGGGCTGACAACTGGCTGGTGGACACGGGAGACAGCAAGCCCCAGAGCCAAGGCCTGTCACCCTTTGGGCAGGTGAGTGGGGTGGGAGGGGCTGGTCACCCCCGAGGAGAAGGCAGAGGCCCTGGAGGGTGACCGGAGCAATGCATCTCCCCACGTGGGACCTCAGTGTCCTCATCTGTAGAATGGAGCTGGTGGGTGCTGAGCCCTGAGTGGCCCCAGACTTCCAGCCATGAAGGACGATGACCCACACCTGGTCCAGCCTGTCCACCTCCTCAGCCCCGACCCTGGGGGCTGTGAGGGTGGACGGAGCCCTGTCTTCCCAGCGTGTGGTGAAGGAGCTGAACCGTCTGGGAGTCCTCATCGACCTGGCTCACGTGTCTGTGGCCACCATGAAGGCCACCCTGCAGCTGTCCAGAGCCCCGGTCATCTTCAGCCACTCCTCGGCCTACAGCGTGTGTGCAAGCCGGCGCAACGTGCCTGACGACGTCCTGAGGCTGGTGGTGAGGGCCGAGGGAGCCACCCCCCCGCCACCTCCCTGGGCAGGCCCTCCCGGCTCTCAGCTCCACCCTGTCTTCCTGTGTAGAAACAGACGGACAGCCTGGTGATGGTGAATTTCTACAACAATTACGTTTCCTGCACCAACAAGGCCAACCTGTCCCAAGTGGCCGGTAGGTGGGGTGTGAGCGGCCAAGGGGGCTGAAGCGGGAGGGCCTCACTCAGGACCCATACCTGCTGCTCCCTGGACAGACCATCTGGATCACATCAAGGAGGTGGCAGGAGCCAGAGCTGTGGGCTTTGGTGGGGACTTTGACGGTGTTTCAAGGTAAGGGGGTGAGAGCTCTGTCCTGTGGATGAGCCGGGAGGTTCGTGACCCGGTCAGAGGGATGAGGCGGCTGGAGGAGGGACGTGTGTCCTAGTGTGGGGGCCCAGGTTCTCCTGGCCTCAACACAGGGTCCCTGAGGGGCTGGAGGACGTCTCCAAGTATCCAGACCTGATCGCTGAGCTGCTCAGGAGGAACTGGACAGAGGCGGAAGTCAGGGGTGCACTGGCCAACAACCTGCTGAGGGTCTTCGAGGCTGTGGAGCAGGTGAGGATGGGGTGGCTGCCTGAGCGCGTCCCCCCAACCGCCAGCAGACAGGCTGCCCCACCTGTGTCTGTCCCCAGGCCAGCAACCTCACGCAGGCTCCCGAGGAGGAGCCCATCCCGCGGGACGAGCTGGGCGGCTCCTGCAGGACGTATTACGGCTACCCCTCCGGGGCCTCCAGCCTCCATCACCAGCGGGGGTTCCTGCTGGCCTCCCTCGCTCCCCTGGTCCTCTGTCTGTGTCTCCTGTGAAAGCTGGGAGACCAGAGCCCCCTTTAGGGCTCCTGGAGTTCAGGGAAGACCTGCCCATCCAGGACTGCAGATGCCAGGAACCCTGCTGCTCGCATGCAAGGACCAGCATCTCCTGAGCGGGTGTCTGGGCTCACCTGGGGGGCAGGATACCTGGGGACAGCTCAGGACACACACACACACAGTAGGCCCTCAATAAAAGCAACATCCCTTCACATCCGGGGGTACGTGTTGTCGGCATCCAGCCCAGGAGGGGTGTGAAAATGGCTCCTGGTTGGACCTGGGGTGCAGGAGTGCCTAAGTCTTCGGTTCAGGCCAGAAGGACTCAGGAGCTGTGAAGAGGGCTTTGTACAGATGCTGCTTGAACATCTTTCAGGACACAGTCTAGGCTCCAGTAGCCACCTCCAGCCATGCACTAGTGCACACACACCCCACCCCTGTACACACACATCCCTGCACACGCACACCAGCCCTGCACACACACCCCCACACGCACACACACACCTCTGCACACACACCACCCCTGCACACGCTCCCCCCCCCCTGCACACACCCCTGCACACACACACCCCTGCACACATGCATACCAGCCCTGCACACACACCCCACCCCTGCTCATTCTGATTCTGTAAACATGGCTAAGGTCCTAGGGATCTGTACTGGCGGAACCATTCCCTTTATCCAGCCTTTTTTTTTTTTTTTGAGATGGAATCTTGCTCTGTCGCCCAGGCTGGAGTGCAGTGGTGTGATCTTGGCTCACTACAACATCTGCCTCCCAAGTTCAAGTAATTCTCCTGCCTCAGCCTCCTGAGTAGCTGGGACTACAGATGTGGCCCACCACACCCAGTTAATTTTAGTAGAGACAGGGTTTCACCATGTTGCTCAGGCTGGTTTCCAACACCTGACTTCAGGTGATCTGCCCGCCTCAGCCTCCCACAGTGCTGGGATTACAGGCGCGAGCCACTGTGCCCGGCCCGGCCTCTTCTGGCAAACGGGGAGGCAGGGTCTGAACCAGGGTGGTCCAGGGCTCCCTTCCACTGTGGGCAGCAGAACCAGGCCGACCACAGGACAGATGTGGTCCAGGTGTGAGCTGCCCAGCACCAGGTCCTCCTCGGTGGAGCCTAGGGCTCAGTGCCTTCCCATATGGGCCTCCAAGGGTTCATCTTGAAATGCACACAGGGCAGGATAGGGTCCCCCACGCTGCTGCTGCCCTACCCTGGAGGGCCCTGGGGGTGAGGGGACCGCCCGCACTGCCCCCATCTCCCTCAGCTTCCGTTAGTGAGGAAGTGTGAAGCCACTGGGCCCAGGTCACTTGAGATCTGACTTCGTAGGGAGAAGGCTGGGTGGAGGTGACCACGGCATCGGGGGTGCGGGCGGGGCGACCACAGCGTCGGGGGTGCGGGCGGGGCGACCACAGCGTGGGGGGTGCGGGCGGGGCGACCACGGCGTGGGGGGTGCGGGGGGGGCGACCACAGCGTGGGGGGTGCAGGCAGGGTGAGAGGCTTCACTCCCCACTGGCCAGGCCTTGGCTGGGGGCCCTGAGTCGAGGACCAGGGGCTCTGGCGTCTGTGCCCTTCCATGGAGCAGCAGCCCCCACAGGTGGCTCTGAAGCCTCCAGAAGGGGCGTGTGCTGATCTTCCAGGATCCACTTATCAATAATCGTCCTGTCTGTTCCCCTCCCAGCCTGGCATTTTCCTTCTGGGACTGGAGACTCCGGGGGTCCCTGGTGGGCTGCAGGCTGCGGGGGTATTAGGACTAATTTTATTAACAGTATTTATAGGGTCCAGCCTACAGGGTCTGTGGGTTTTTCTCCTCATGTGCGGAGATGAGAGATCATAGAAATAAAGACACAAAACAAAGAAGAAAAGGCAGCGGGCCCGGGGGACCACTATCACCCAGACGTGGAGACTGGTCGCTGCCCCGAATGCCTGGCTGCGCTGATACTGGATACAAGGCAAAAGGGGCACAGTGAGGAGTGAGAGCCATCTCCAGTGATAGGTAAGGTCACGCGCGTCACGTGTCCACTGGACGGGGCCCTCCCCTGTTCGCAGCCGAGGCGGAGAGAGAGGACAGCTTACGCCATTATTTCTTCTATGCATTTCAAAGACTTTTAGTACTTTCACTAATTCTGCTGCTGCTGTCTGGAAGGTGGAGCCAGGTGTACAGGGTGGAACATCAATGTGAAACAGGAGGGTGACTGCTGAAGCACAGCATCCCAGGGAGGCTCAGGCCTCCACAGGCTGTGGGCGGGTCTGACTGATGTCCGGCCTCCACAAGAGGCGTGAAGCAGAGTCTTCTCTAACTCCCCGGGGAGTAAGAGCAAGGATTGTTATATTAGCATAAACAGTAATGCTACAAACTGATCATTAATAACGTATCATCATAGCTATCATCTATTTCTAGTGTAACTATTCTTATATATTTTCGTTATCATACTGGAACAGCGCGTGCCCTCGGTCTCTCGCCTTGGCACCTGCGTGGCTTGCCGCCCACAAGTATTTTCTCATGAGAAGAGCTTTAATCCTAGTCTGAAAATAATCCTCACTGCCTTAAATTCACACCAAAGTGTCCAGAAAGACAGCACCTTAACTGCCACCCCAGGAACGTACCTGCTTCCCCGAATCCTTCCCGCCAGCCGGCCAGTGTTCCTGCGTCCTGAGTTCCAGCCTCAGGCTGGAAACAGACCTTTCCAGAGGAGTTGGCAAGGAGCATGCCCAACCCTGGAGGGCTGGGAATTCCGGCAAGAGGGGACATGGAGGCAGGAGGCGGAGCTGGAGCCTCCCCACGGTGCAGACCCCCATCCTGGGGTGCAGGCAGACCCCCAAGCTCCACCCCTCTGGGCCCTCTCTCTCTGGGAAGCCCCTCGAACTCCGTGGACTGGGAGGATGTGGGAGGTGTGCCTGGGAGCGACAGGGCTGGCTCTGTGGCTGGAGCTGAGGGGAGGGACACAACCCTCCCAGTCCACGTCCACGTCCACGTCCACATCCACATCATCCACATCCACATCCACACCCACACCCACATCCACACCCACACCCACATCCAGTGACGCTTCACACCCAAAAACTAATAATGAAGCCCTGTCAGGCTGGTGGCACCTTAATTAATTACTGGAATTCAAAACCGTGGACCCACCACGTCACAGCCACTGGGAAGGGATGTGGGGCGCGCTTGGAGCTGTTTTTTTTTTTTTTTGACACAGAGTTTCGCTCTTGTTGCCCAGGCTGGAGTGGGGCTATCTCGTAATAAAAAGGGAAAAAGCTAACTTCCCAGTGGGGAAGCCTGAGGATGCCACTGCACCCAGGCTTTTGGGTGAAGGTCACAAATTCACCAGCGCTAAGACACAGGGACGCCACACCCCTGCCACCGAGAAGTCATGAAGACTCCCCACATGGTGGGAAAGCCGCACCCCCAAGCAGAGGAGCGTTCTGCAAAAGAGCAGCCAGCAGGTTTCAAACCATTCAGGTCATGAAAGAAAACCGAGGAACTGTTCCAGATTGGAGGTGGCAGCACCAGGACATGCAGCGGGGACGTCAGACCAGAGACTGTCAGGAGCACCACGGTGCCCAGCAAGCGTCCCAGTTTGGCTGAGGCGCACAAAGACCATGTTATGCAAGTTTTAAATTCTTTCAAAGAAAGAACCTAACACGGGAGATTCTGTCGGTTTGGACGGGGTCTGAGAATGAGCACTGCCGTCTGCCCAGCCCCCCGCAGTGAACGCTCCAGGAGCCCGTCCTCAGTTGTGGGGAGACGGCCACATCTAGAGGCTCACCCAAGGCTCCAAAGCAAAGCTTGAGAAAGTTTCCAGGGATCCATTTGTTTATTTACAACAGCATTCTAGGAAAAAGGTGAACAGGCCCCTCTCCCCAGTGCCCAAGGGGACAGGACTGAGGCAGCCCCTACCCTGCCCATGGCTCTGCAGAGCTCTGCACCCTCCCCAAGGCTGTTACCCACGATGGACAGGACGTTCTCTCAACACCAGGGTTGATTTTGGGGAGGCTGGAGGGAACCACATCTAGGACCTACCAACACCAGCCCCTCCCTGGGGGGCTCCCAAGTTCTGAAAAAAAAAAAAAACCAAACGCAGTGAGCCAAAGTCGAGGTCTCCACGTTCCTGCACGTAACAGCCACGACACCGCTGCGGCCTCAGCGTGGGATGTGAGGGATGGGCAGGACTGAGGGGGGCGGGGACCCACACTCCCCGCCAGCCGCCTACCACCTGCCTTTTCTACTCTACTTTGGCAAGAAAAACCAAAAAAACAGAAAATCCTGGAAGCCTCAAGACAATGAAGTAAACTCTAGGAAATGGAAAAGACAGCAGGCCCAAAACCTCTCCGCCTCCCGGCAAGTCCTTCCCAAGAGGTGCTGGCAGCTCTCCAGGGCCACAGTGGCAGGTTTTCCCAAAGGAGCCCCAACCCCAGCCCCGGTAAAGACGGCTGTCCTGGGCGCCCTTCACCAGCTGCTGTGGCTTCCAAGCTGGGAAGGCACCCAGTGGTTTACAGACGGTAGGGGTGACACAGGCAGCATCATCCGAAGCGAGGCCCCAGGGAAAGGTCCTCTGGGAGAACCAGGCTGCCCACTGGGAGGAGCCACAGACACACCCTCTCAGACTGTGCCAGCCAGCAGAGGGGCTCTGCCGAGGAGACAGACAGCACAGCCCACGTGGCCAAAGGCACCTCCAGAGGCAGCAGCTGAGTGAGGATGAAGATGGCAGGGTGGGCACACTTGGATGTGGATCTGGGTGACAGTTCTGTCCCCATGGACTGGGCAGCGCAGGAGGCCAGGGGGCTCAGCCAGCTGGTAGGGGCAGCCGAGACCCCGCTCCTGGAATGATGGAGGAGGAGGGTGTCATTGTAAATGCCACCAGGACGGCGCCGGGTGGCACCTAACATCCCCCAGCACACACAGGCCTGTGGTACCTCCTGCTGGCTGAGGGGGTGTGGAGAGGCCTCAGGGAGTTGCTTGGCAACAGGGTAGCCCTGACCCCCTCTGGCTGATGAGGAAGCAGCATGTCTGCTGCCCCAGAGTCTGAAGGCCCCCACAGTGCTGGGTAAAAGTCCATAGGGCCCCTCTGGCCTCCCCACTGTGGGCCCAGAGTCACAGAAATCACCCCCACAAATTTGCAGAAACTCAACACCAGGACGCAGACCCACCGCCCAACCTAAAAGAACAGGAACACCCTGAGGCCACGCAGGCCTGGCAGGTGAGAGACACAGAGTGGCTGCCGGTCACAGCTCCGCGGGGCCAGCACAAAGGCAAGACGCGGTGGGGAGAGGACAGGAACCTTCCAGCACACCACGGGGCGGAGGTGGTGCACTGCGGCGGGCACGGCTAGTTCCTCAAGGCGGCCAACCTGGAAACCAACAACACGACTCGGGTCAGGGCAGGGGAAGAGCTCTGACCACCACGTGCTCCCAGCGAAGGTGCCTCTTCTGTGTGGTGCGCAATGGCCCTTCTCCTCCTCTGTCCTGAGAGAACATGAGTGACAGGCCTTGGAAACAGACACACCCGTCCCACTTTCACCTGATCCGTTAGGAAGGGCGCAGTACTCTACAGTGCACTGCAGACGTGCGTAAACGCCACGCCCAACACACACTGAAGCCTCCATGCCAGCTGGAGCAGGATGGGGCAGCAGCGGGTGGCTTGGCTCGGGGGCAGCTATGGCTGGGGCCTGTGAGTTGAGATCAGGGCTCCCTGGTCGGAGCCTTAGCCCGAGCTCTCCTCCAGCCTCTATCCCCCAATGCCCTCTCCCTTCCCACAGCACCAGAGTATGGGGCACACGGTGTTTCGGGACCGACCCTACCTCCGTGACAGCTGGTCCTCCTGGCTGCGCACAGAGCTCTCGCCCACGGCAGAGGCGCCCTCCGGCAGCTGGCTGAGCTGGTCTAGCACCTCCAGGCCATTCTCCTCAGCGATCTGCATGATGAGGCTGTCCACCTGCTCCTGCGGTGTGGTCAGCGTGGTGGCCGAGCTCATGGAGTCCTCCATCACCTGGGGGCAGGGGCACGCTCTGGACAACAGGCGGGGCCCAGGCCCGCGAGGCCCCACGCAGCTTCACAAGGGTCCCTCACACAGCCAGCCACCTTCTTGCCCTGTTCTCTCAGGGACTCTCTCTGCCTCACCTTCCACCAGGAGCCTTTCCCGCCCCCACACCCACCCCACCCTCTGACTGCGCCACGCCTGCTGCCTTGGGTGGACATCTTTCTACACCTCTGCATGCTTGTTTGCTGTCTGAGCCCCCCCACAAGGAGCCAGGTGCCTGCAGGAGGCCCCTGCCACCCTGCCCACCCTACCTGTCAGGGTCCTGGCAGGGACCCAGCACAGAGGATGCTTGGTGACATCAGGGAGCAACCACAGGTATGCAGAGACAGCATGTCAGCCTGTGGGCCACCCCCCATGAGCTGCCCACACACCCTCCTTGTCCCCAGGCCACAGCCCAAGGGCAGGGGCACATACCGACGTGTGGACGTCCAGGTTCTGCACCTGCTGCTCGAACCTGTCCATCACTGACGAGACCTTCTGTAGGTCCATGGTGCTCAGGGCCTTGTCCAGAGCTTTGGTCACCTGGGCCATGTTCTTGGTCACCTGAGACAGGAGAGGGTGCAGGAGGGAACGGGATGAAAGGCAAGCGGAGCTCACGCACCAGGGATGGTACCCTGGCCTCTGACAGGAGACTGCGGCACCCCAGCCCTGCCCCACAAAACCCCAGCTCTGGGCTGAGCCATCATCTGGGTCCTATGGAAAGACCAACTCCACAGAAAAGGCTATGGAGACCCAGGGCGGGGTCACCGGAGAAAAGGCTGCTGATGTGGGGTCTCCAGGACCGCTGTGCCCTCCTGGCCCACCCGCACTATGGGAAGGAAATGCCTGCGACAGCGAAGGCTCTGCTGTGACGTCCCCTGACCCAGCAGATGAGCCTGGCCATGCAGGCTCTGTCTCTTGTGGCAGCTGCCAAGACTGAAGCCTGGCTGGGCACAGTGACAGTGAGTGGTTCACGCCTACAATTCCAGCATTCTGGGAGGCCGAGGTGGGAGGATTGCTCGAGGCCAGGAGTTTGAGACCAGCGTGGCCAACATGTATGTAGACATGTTATGTAGACACCCTGTCTCTACATAAAAATGAAAAAAATCAGCCAGGCGTGGTGGATGCCTGACATCGTGGTCTCAGCTACCTGGGAGGCTGAGGCAGGAGGATCGCTTGAGCCCAGGAGGTTGAGACTGCAGTGAGCTGTGACTGAACCACTGCACCCCAGCCTGGGGGGAGAGAGAAAAAAAGCCCCAAAAAAGAACAAAAAAAAAAAAAAAAAAAGGCCAAGTCCTATCAAGAGGTCCTTCCTGAGGCATCAGTGCAAGTGAGGGTGAGGGTGCAGCCTCACGGTGCCCCCGCCAGCACTGCCCAGCTCATGCTGACCCAGCTTCCCTCAACTCTGAGCTGCCCCAGATCCAGACCGCAGAGCCCACTCTTGCCTCAGTCGGCAGACGCCACCCATCCGGCACCAGGGCCCCGCACTCACCCCCTTCATGGTCACGGCCGTCTGCACCTTGGAGGCCACTGCGTCTACGCGGGACGCCATCCGAAGCCAGTTCACACCTTCGTTCTTCTTGCGGATGGCGTTCTCAGCGTACACACGGGCACACTCTACGTTCTTCTGCTGAAGGGCCTGCAACACGGGGAAAAGCGGCTGGAGAACCTGGTGGTGCATGTGCCCCTGCGGAGGAGCCCAGTGGGTTTTTTTTTTTTTTTTTTGAGATGGAGTCTCACTCGCCCAGGCTGGAGGGCAGTGGCGCGATTGCAAGCTCCGCCTCCCGGGTTCACGCCATTCTCCTGCCTCAGCCTCCCGAGTAGCTGGGACTACAGGCGCCGCCACCACGCCTGGGTAATTGTTTGTATTTTTAGTAGAGACGGGGTTTCACCATGTTGGCCAGGATGGTCTGGATCTCCTGACCTCGTGATCCACCCGCCTCGGCCTCCCAAAGTGCTGGGATTACAGGCGTGAGCCACCACGCCCGACCGCAGGAGCCCAGTGTTGACTGCTCCTGGACGCCACTGGCTAGGGTGGACGGGCCTCTCCCCAGAGATGTTTGAGCTAAAAATGCAAACGCTCAGGCCCCAGCCCAGCCCCACAAGCTTCTGCTCCCCGCTGCACCCCTCCAGCATTCCACCAGGCACGGGACACAGCAGGCGACACTCAGAGCCTGTGGCAGGAGGTTCTCCAAGCTCTTTTCTCCCTGGGAGCCTGGTTGTGGGTGAAGAATTACCGAAGTCCAATACCGTGGGACCTACTTCACCGATTATGCAGTTTTAAGAGCTGCACAACATTCCATCTTCTTTTTTTTTTGGAGGTGGAATCTCGCTCTGTGGCCCAGAATGGAGTGCAGCGGTGTGATCTCGGCTCACTGCAACCTCCACCTCCTGGGCTTAAGCACTTCTCCCGCCTCAGTCTTCCGAGTAGCCGGGACTACAGGCGTGAATCACTGCGCCCGGCCTAGATGCCTCCTTTCCTTCTGCCCTTTCTATCATGGGGAGGGGACCCCTCCTGGAGAGGCACCCCTGTGAGTCTCCAGCCCCCTCTCACCCCATGATGCCCTAGGCACCAGCTCTGTAAGGAGAAGGGAGAGAAAAATGATAGGATCCGCCGGGCCCGGTGGCTCACGCCTGTAATCCCAGCACTTTGGGAGACCGAGGTGGGTGGATCACCTGAGGTCAGGAGTTTGACACCAGCTTGGCCAACATGGCAAAACCCCATTTCTACTAAAAATACAAAAATTAGCCAGGCGTGGTGGCGCACGCCTGTAATCCCAGCTACTCAGAAGGCTGAGGCAGGATAATCACCTGAACCCAGGAGGCAGAGGTTGCAGTGAGCCGAGATTGCACCTCTGCACTCCAGCTGGGTGACAGTGAGACTCCATCTCAAAAAAAAAAAAAAAAAAAAAAAAAAACAAACCAAAAGATAGGATCGTGGCAGGCAGCTAGCCAGAAGCCCTCTTCCTATACTTTATGGCAAAATCAAGTTCAGAATGTTGGAAATGGAAGGAAGGAAAAGAATGAAAGCAATCCACTCATCTCTATGCTCCGGACGCCTCGGTGGGCTGGGAACGTCTGGCAGGGCTGTAGAGCAGCGACAGAAGCCGCTCTGGGCTCCACCACACACAGCACCTCCCTTGCTGTTTGTCTCATGTGGGAAGCAAACACTCTGAGGCTCAGAAATCATGGTGAGGATTAAGCTGGGCACAGTGGCTCATGCCTGTAATCCCAGCACTTTTGGAGGTCAAGGTGGGTGGGTCACTTGAGGCCAAGAGTTCGAGACCGGCTTGACCAACATGGCGAAACCTTGTCTCTACAAAAAAATTAAAAAATTAGCTGGGTGCAAGCCTGTAACCACAGCTACTTGTGAGGGTAAGGCCCTAGAATCGCTTGAACCCGGGAGACGGAGGTTGCAGTGAGACGAGAGCACACCTCTGTACTCCAGCCTGGGCAACACAGCGAAACTCTGTCTCAAAAAAACAAAACAAAACATATATACACACACACACACACACACACACGTATATATCTCAAGGTGAGGATTAAGTTACAATGTAGAAAGTGCCCTGCCCCTCCCCAAAAGGCATCAAAAGAAAAC
Organism: Piliocolobus tephrosceles; assembly: GCF_002776525.5. NCBI lineage: Eukaryota > Metazoa > Chordata > Mammalia > Primates > Cercopithecidae > Piliocolobus > Piliocolobus tephrosceles. Next base: position 74,359,335 of record NC_045450.1, read on the forward strand.
AGAACACAAAAATAAGGGCAGAAAAGGACAGAAGACAGACCAGGAGAGTCATGACCCCACGGCCCCCAGGGTCTCACCTTCTTCACTTTGGCCTGCTCTGCCTTGGAGTCCTTCTCCGCCTTCTTGGCCAGCTTCTCCAGCTGCTTCGCCGTGAACTGAGCAGAAGCCAGAACGTCCTGGGTCAGACATGTGCAGCCCATCCGCCAGGCCTTGCTCTCCACACCCCCACACCTGTGCCCACACAGGTTCTAAGCACCCATCAGCCAGCCTGGGCCCAGCACACGGCAGGGAAGGCATGAAGCCTGCGGGCGTGCATCCTGGGCAGCGAGAGATAGCACCAGCTGGAGGAGGAAGCTGCCTGCTCTGCTTCAGGCTCTGTCTGGGTTTTCTCCAGTGTCTGTCTTCTCTGTGAACACCCTCACCCAAGGCGGAAGGGGCCAAAACCTCTCGTTCTGGTCTCAACTCCTGCTTATAGATGGATCTCAACATAAAAGAAAGACTCCAGAAAACTCATTTCAGGCTACCCCCACGTCGTAAGACAGAATTCCAGGTAAAAACACACCTGAAAATGTTATCTGGAGAGAATGCTGTGGATGCAACAGGTTGCTGGGCAGCACACACAGCTGCTGGGGGCCTAACTGCTCTGCCAGCACCACAAGGAAACAGGGCCTCTGGCAACCCATCTCGAACCACAGACGCCACAGGGTTCAGGACGGCCAGCACAGTGCCACAGGGTTCAGGACAGAAGCAGCCTCAGCGGGTCCCCTCTGTGCCCAGCAGCATCTGACAGACCCACCATGATGGCAGAAGATCCCAGGAGCTCAGAGCCAGCGACAAGGCAAGATGAAGCTGGCCACGGAGGAGCAGCCAGGAGCACATCTCAGGGAATGCACAGAAACCTGCCCTGGATTACTGGAATCTGCAACCACCACCCCACATGGAAGGAATACTCAGAAAGCTCTCCTTCAAATGATCTCAAAGAATGAGTCCACACAGCAGAATACCAAGGCCTAATGCCCGAGCTGTCTTTCTTAAGATAACACTCCGGGCCGGGCGCGGTGGATCAAGCCTGTAATCCCAGCACTTTGGGAGGCCGAGACGGGCGGATCACAAGGTCAGGAGATCGAGACCATCCTGGCTAACACGGTGAAACCCCGTCTCTACTAAAAATACAAAAACTAGCCGGGCGAGGTGGCGGCGCCTGTAGTCCCAGCTACTCCGGCAGGAGAATGGCGTAAACCCGGGAGACGGAGCTTGCAGTGAGCTGAGATCCGGCCACTGTACTCCAGTCCGGGTGACAGAGCGAGACTCCGCCTCAAAAAAAAAAAGATAACACCCCGGGCCGGGCGCGGTGGCTCACGCCTGTAATCCCAGCACTTTGGGAGGCTGAGGTGGGTGGATCATGAGGTCAAGAGATCGAGACCATCCTGGCCAACATGGTGAAACCCCGTCCCTATTAAAACCGTAAAAAAAAAATTAGCTGGGCGTGGTGGTGGGCGCCTGTAGTCCCAGCTACTCAGGAGGCTGAGGCAGAAGGATCACTTGAACCCGGGAGGCAGAGGTTGCAGTGAGCCGAGATCGTGCCATTGCACTCCAGCCTGGGCGACAGAGCGAGATGTCATCTCAAAAAGAAAAAAAGGTAACACTCGATCTTTCATAGATGACCCTAAGGATCTGCCTCCACTTAGCCTGAGATAAGCAAAGAACTAGTATGTCACCAAGCTGGCTCAATAATCCCCTCCTTGGTCAGCAGTCTGAGCCCTGTGTGGTGGTCACTCAACTATTACATCATCTGCTCAACTGTTTTTGTGGCTCTGAGTGAGTGTGGCTTATACCATCCGTCCTCACCAGGACAGGGCTGGGGTGAACTGCCGTTCAGTACATACCTTCAACTGGAACAGGGTATCTGCAAAGAGAGAGGGAATGGTTTGAGGGCTGGGAATGGGATGTTACACTTCTAGCAGGCAGAACTTACTAGGATCCTTCTAGACACCAGGAGCTAGAACACAGACCACACCTGCCTGGGGTCTTCGGGGAGCCCCCCAACAAGGGAGGCACAAGACAGATTCGTGTGCCAGCCCTGGCCCCTTGCTAGCCACAGGGCCCAGCAAATGCAGACCCTCCCTCCCCGTCTCCTTGTTAGGAACATGAGGATGGCACCATTCAATCTTAGAGGGTTAGTGTGAGGACGGAAGAGGTCACGGACGCAGCATCTTTTGGCCGTGGTTAGAATCCAAAAGATGGCGGTTTATAATTAATGCAACTTTGCAAAAGCCCCTTGGGATTATTTCCCAATTTAAAAGTTCACCTGTAATCCCAGCACTCTGAGGGGGCCAAGGCCAGTGGATCATTTGAAGCCAGGGGTTTGAGGCCAGCCTGGGCCAATTTAAAAGTTCAGTACTTGACAGTTCACTTTTTACAGACTCTTTCTCCCCAAAGGTAAATGGATAAAAATAGCAAGGTGGTAACTCTTAGGCATCAAAGAGCTGATTTCCACCGGGCACAGTCGCTCAAGCCTGTAATCACAGCACTTTGGGAGGCAGAAGCGGGCGGATCACTTGAGGTGAGAAGTTCGAGACCAGCCTGGGGAATGTAGTCAGATCTCATTCTATTAGAAAAAAATATTTCTTTTGGCCGAGTGCAGTGGCTCACGCCTGTAATCCTAGCACTTTGGGAGGCTGAGGCAGGTGGGTCACGAGGTCAGGAACTCGAGACCATCCTGGCTAACACGGTGAAACCCCGTCTGTACTAAAAATACGAAAAATTAGCCGGGCACGGTGGCAGGTGCCTGTAGTCCCAGCTACTTGGGAGGCTGAGGCAGGAGAATGGCGGGAACCCGGGAGGCGGAGCTTGCAGTGAGCTGAGATATGGCCACTGCACTCCAGCCTGGGTAACAGAGCAAGACTCTGAAAAAAAAAAAAAGAGAGAAAAATATATTTTTTAAAAAGGTAGGATTGATCTGAATTCATTCAACTGCTAAATTTGGAGTGACCCCTGATTCCTCAAAGGGCTTCACCACACCAGCCAGAATGAGGAAGTGGAGCCTGTGAGTGAGGTAACAGAGTGTTCACAAATGCAAATCAAGGCTCCAAGACGAGACTCCTGGGGTTCCAGTGAGCTCTGGCATGGTTCAGTCTATCGCCTGTCCGTGCAGGTGTGGTCAAGGCCAAGTTCAGTCTGTCATCTGTCAGTGCGGTGTGGTCAAAGCCAAGGTTATGTGTGACTGGAAAACAGCCAGGCTGACCCAGGTGACACAGTGCAGGCCACGCAGGCCACCCACCCAACTCACGGTGGGATGCTGGCCAAACCACCCCTCCTCACCTCAGCTTTCTTCTCCAGCCGTGTGTGGCAGCACAAAAACCCAGCTAAGGCAAAATCTGACTCTGTGGAAATCTGACATGGGCTTGAGAGAAGTCCCCTCAAAAGAGCTGAGTGAGCTGTGGAGTGAAAAGTCACAATTTTTTTTTTTTTTTTTTTGAGACTGATTCTTGCTCTGTCACCCAGGCTGGAGTGCAGTGGTGCAATCTCGGCTCACTGCAACCTCTGCCTCCCGGGTTCAAGTGACTCTCCTGCCTCAGCCTCCCAAGTAGTTGGAATTAAAGGTGCCTGCCACCATGCCCAGCTAATTTTTGTATTTTTAGTAGAGATGGGGTTTCACCATGTTGGCCAGGCTGGTCTCAAACTCCTGACCTCACGTGATCCACCCACCTCGGCCTCCCAAAGTGCCGGGGCCCTGAGCCACCACACCTGGCCTCCCACAGTGCTGGGGTTGCAGCCCTGAGCCACCATACCTGGCCTGGCCAGCATATTTTTTGTAGCAGGAGGTAGATGCTATCTTTCATCTTCTCTCGAGGCAATCTGTAGAAAATCTCTACACATTTCCTTCATGATGACATGGTGGTACTATAGCTTTTCACACTTCAAAAAGTATTTTTTTATTCTTAGACAGAGTCTCACTCTGTCGCCCAGGCTCGGGTGCCATGGCATGATCTCAGCTCCCTGCAAGCTCCGCCTCCGGTTTCACATCATTCTCCGGCCTCAGCCTCCCAAGTAGCTGGGACTACAGGCGCCCACCACCACACCCAGCTAATTGTTTGTATTTTTAGTAGAGACGGGGTTTCACCATGTTAGCCAGGATGATCTGGATCTCCTGACCTTGTGATCTGCCCGCCTACGGCCTCCCAAAGTGCTGGGATTACAGACCGAGCCGCTGCACTTGGTCCTGCAAAAAGTATTTTTAAAAGCATGCCCATCACATCAGCCCAACGTTTCAGCAAATGCAGGACTTCATTCTGCCAGATTCACCCTGTTCTTTAGTATCCCTGAGCACAGAGCCGGCCCCAGGTGGAGAAGGTCAGAACCAGGGTGTTCCATTGCCTGGAGCCCCTTGCCTTGGGCTGGTTCCTGCTCAAACCTCTGCCTCTCCATCTGGAGAATGGACACAAAGAGCTGCTGTGACCAGGGCCTCGCACTTAGGGAACACTTTTTGTCTGAGCTCTTCTCATTTGTCCTGATGCTGTTTGGAGGGAGGGGGTGCAACTGTCACTTTTTCTTGTGCCCTCTGACCTGACATTCCAGGGCCCGAAAGGCCGAACAGGCATCGCTCAGTCCCCTCTACCGAGCTGGCGGGGAAGCGCACCTGACGCTGAGGAGTGCCAGGGGCGGGGAAAAGGGTCCTGGGTCGGTGGTCAGGGGTCGAGGCTTAGGGCAAGGGATCCTGGGTCAGGGGTCTAGGTCCCGGGTCCATGGCTGGGGGTCGGAGGTCGAGACCCCGGGGAAGGCGTACCGGGTTGAGAGTTGGGGGTGGCGGCCTGGGGGAAGGGGTCCCGGTCGGCGGCCGGGAGTCGAGGCCCGGGAGAAGGGGTCCCGGGTGGGTGGTCGAGTCCCCAGGGAAGAGGTCCCGGGTCGGGGATCGAGGGTCGAGGCCCGGGGCAAGGGGTCCCGGGTCGGTGGCTGAGGCCCCGGGGAATGGGTCTGGGTCGAGGATGGGGGGTCGAGGCCCTGGGGAAGGGGTCCCGGGTCTGGGATCGAGGGTCGAGGCCCGAGAGCTCTCCCGAGCCCCGCCCGCGGCCCCAAGTGGGCGGAGCCCACGCCAGTGGGAGAAGCGGCCCCGCCCCGCGCGCGAGTCCCCGGAGGACGGCCGCGACCTCTTACCGTCCATGGCCACAAAGACAGGAGCAGCACTCGGAGAGGGAGAAGAGACGCCAACTCCGGGCGGCCTCAGGTCCCGGCAGCGATCGAACCGACCAAGCCGCACCCGGCGGGGCCTTCCGGGGTCACCGCCCCGCTTCCGGTCGCACGGGATGCTCTCGCGAGAGGATGGTGGCCGGTCCCGCGAGAGGAGCGGGACGGGGCTGCGCGGCGCGCCGTCGCCATGGTGACGCGCGACGCGGTCGCGAGGACCTTTTGTCGGTCGTTCTGGGCTGCGCGGCCGCGGAGGTGTGGGGACCCGGGCTTGCCCCGGCGGGGGCGGTGGGCTCACCTATGGGCCTTTCCAAAAGCAAACAGAAACCCAGGAAAGGTAAAGGGGGCGCAGGCGCTGGGCTCCCCGTGTCTCCGCCCCTCGGCGCGGGCCCAGGGCGGGGCTGGGCGGGGCGGCGCGAGCGCAGGCGCCGACCTCGGCCCGGGGCGAACCGTTCCTGCCACCGAGTCCGCCACGGACGGCGCCTTAAGTATCTTCCCGCCTGAGGCAGTTACGGAAACGGAGAGACTCGAGACTTTGAAGCCAGCTTATTCTAGACCCAAGCAGGCGACTGAAGACGATGGGACCCACTGCCCTGGATTCGGTAAGTCCCGGGTCTAACGGATGATCCATGTATTTCAGGTGAGGAGCAAAAGAAGGGATCCACCTATTCGGTTCCAAAACCTAAGGATAAGTTGATGGAGAAGCATTCCCAGGAACCCAGGCATGCAGACAAGGAGTCGGAGAAGCCTGTGGACAGCCTCCACCCGGGGGCCGGGACAGCCAAGCACCTGTTGTCGGCAGCTTCGCTGGAAGGTAGGAGAGGGCGGGAGGGAGCGAAGCGAGGTCAGCGGCTTGGAGGATCTGGGGCTGGGGTGAGGAGCCTACTTCTGAGACCTTACCAATGGACACTAGTAGCAGGCACGCACCCTAAAGTTGAAACTGGTTTGTTTTAGGAACTTTATGTAGGAGATAAATATCCAGAATTCTTGGTTGAAAACATAAGTTTAATGAAAATGTAGGTCAGTTCCCGAGTGATAAGTATGTACCAGGTGGTCGAGGGGCTGAAGCAGTGTGCGTGTGTCTCACGTGAGGTTCTCCTGGAGGGCTGGGTATCTTGGTGCCACCGAGAATCCCTCAGCCTCCGCACACTGGAACAGAGCCTTGGGAGGCCGTCCCAGGCTGGAGTGTAGCTCTCCAAGGGCTGCTGGCGCAAGCACATTGTGGAGGGTGACAGAGGAGTAGAACCTGGGTGCGACAAAGTCGTCTTTTATAACAGCCTAGTGTGACCAGACCTTTGGGTGTGTGTGGGGAAGATGAGGCCCTAACAGTAGGAAGAAGCTAGAATACAAAGTTTTCCATCAGTTTTACCACATGGAGCTGGAAGTGTTAAATAGTTTAAACAATAGAGATGCTGCCTGGCGTAGTGGTTCACACCTGTCCTCCCAGCTACTTGGCAGACCGAGGCAGGAGGATCTTTTGAGCCCAGAAGTTCGAGACCAGCTTGGGCAACATAGTGAGACTCTGTCTCTACAAAAAACAAATATTTAAAAATAAAAAAGAGGGCGGCATGATGGGGTCTGTGCCTACCAACAGGGAAGCAAGTTCCCAGGGGAGGTGGCCCCATCAGAGACCCATTGCTGTTGGCCCAGTGGGAGCCAGCGAGGCCTTGCAGTACGAATTTCAGAAGGGTCAAGCAGGCAGAACCCGCAGAGCCTGTCATCTGAGGAGATTGGGGGCCTGTGCCAGGAGGAAGTGTTTCAGTTTCATCACAAGAATGAACCACTCGGCTGGGCACGGTGGCTCACGTCTGTAATCCCAGCACTTTGGGAGACCAAGGTGGGTGGATCACTTAAGGTCAGGAGTTCAAGACCAGCCTGGCCAACATGGTGAAACCCCATCTCTACTAAAAATACAAAAATTAGCTGGCCATGGTGGCATCTGCCTGTAATCCCAGCTACTCAGGAGGCTGAGGCAGGAGAATTGCTTGAACCGAGACCTGGGAGGCGGAGGTAGCAGTGAGCGAGATCGCGCCAGTGTACTCCAGCCTGGGCTATAGAGAGAGACTGTCTCAAAAAAAAAAAAAAAAAAGAATCAGCCACTCGGGTCAGAAAAGAAAGAGTGTCGGGAATGACTGGCCTGCTAGGCAGAGGAGCTGGGTCTGGACTGGTTCAGATAGGCTTGTGGGATCAAGGGCTGGAAGTAGGAGGCTCTGGGCCTTGGACTTGGAAGAAAGGCCTGGATTTGAATTCCCAACTTTGGAACCCCTCACTGGAGGATGGAAGTCTGCAGGAATAGCATCACCTTAGGGTGGCGGTTTGGAAGATGCTACCTGTCAGGGTGCTTTTAGCTGAAAGTTACAGAAAAGCTAAGTAAACACAGTTTTAACACAGGGATTTAATGTCTCACAAATGAAGGGTCAGAGGCAGGGCTTCCAGGTTGGCTTGTTAGCACAGCCGTGACATCAAGGGCTTTGCATGTCTCTTCCTGACCACTCTCAGTGTCCACAGCCCCCAGTGAGTGTACAGCCCCCACACGCAGGCAGGACTGCATCTACTTCAAAGGCATTGCTTCTTGCTTTATATTAGCACGGAAACCTTTCCCAGGAAGGCTTCGCCTGCCCAGCCTCTCTAGGACACACTCAACAGTGCAGATTCCCCAGGGGCTGGAGGGAGCTGTGAAGCACAGCAGTGGGCAGGACCTCTACCAGCCACGGAAGTGGGGGAAGGAGGACCGCCTGTCGGAAAGGCCCCAGCAGTGTCTGTCACACCAGAGGGTGTGGGAGGAAGGTGGACATGAAGGGAAAACAACAGAGCAAAAGTGAGGACAGAGTTCAGGAGAGAAGATGAAGTGTGCACGCTCTCCACGCAGTGATGGCCTGCGCGACAGTGAGGAGCAGGCTGCTGACTCCTTTGCCACACCGTGAAGGATCCTGAAGGTGGGACGCTAAGTGAGAAAAGCCAGAGGAAAGACCACTCATACTGCAATTCCCTTTACATGAAATGACCAGAAAAGACAAACACATTGCAGAGAGAAGCACGTGAGTGGTTGCTGGGCAGGAATGGGAGTCGACCACAGCTGAACACAAGGGGCCTTTGGAGGATCACAGACGTGGTTTAACCTGAATCTGAGCCTGGGAAGCAGTGCAGTTAGCAGTCCTGGTCCCTAAGCCCTTCCTACCCAGGAGCCAGACTTATGAGTGAACAAGCCAGCAGTGATTCCAGGCTCTGGCTGGATCCTGGAGTCATCTCAGCTTGGGGCGTGCACCTCACGGGGAGCCAGCATCAGTGTCCAGCCCCAAGAGCCGCCCTGGACATCTCAGTGAGTCTTTAGATGCCTGCAGCTGCCTGGGCACCCACAGGTGATACCTGTCCTGCCAAACCTGTCCTGAACCCATAAAATCCAGAGAAAAGCAAGTAGTTATTTTAAGCTGCTGAGGCTTGGGGTAAATTACTATGGAGCAGTAGTGACCAGAACAGAAGGGCCCTGATGGGGAGACAGTTTGGCCATGAGTTAATCACTGTGGCAGCTGTGGGGATATTGATATGGCTTGGCTGTGTCCTCACCCAAATCTCATTTTGAATTCCCACATGTAGGAAGAACTGGGTGGGAAGTGGTTGAATCATGGGGGCAGGTCTTTCCCATGCTGTTTTCGTGATAGTGAATGAGTCTCACGAGATTCGATGGTTTTAAAAACGGGAGTTTCCTGCATAAGCGCTCTCTGCCTGCTGCCATCCGTGTAAGACGTGACTTGCCCCTTCTTGCCTTCTGCTGTGATTGTGAGGCCTCCCCAGCCATGTGGAACTATAAGTCCATTAAACCTTTTTCCTGAATAAATTATTCAGTCTCTGGTATGTCTTTATTAGCAGCATGAAAACGGACCAATACAGATATATTATACTGTTATCATAACTACTGCTGTATATGCTTAAATTTTTGCGTTACAAAATTCACAAACATACAGAGGTCTAACACATCACAGATTTATAGTCAGCTTATTCTACAGTGTTGGAAATTCTACCACAAATAAAGAACTGGGGAAAAAAGGAAGGAAATGTTAGAAGGAAACCTGAGAAACCTAGAACCTGGGCTCAGTCACTCCTGAGACAGTCAGATCGGGTATTTAGGGATGAGTCAGTGTGAATTTGCTTAGATGTGGCAATGCTATTGTAGTTATGCTAAAACACAATCCCTATCTGATAAGGAGGTATACTGCAACATTTATGGGTAAAATCATGTCTGAAATTACTTAAAGATACTCAGGACGCTGGGCGCGGCAGCTCATGCTGTAACCCTAGCACTGTGGGAGGCCGAGAAGGGTGGATCACGTGAGGTCAGGAGTTCGCGACCAGCCTGGCCAACATGGCAAAACCCCGTCTCTACAAAAAATACAAAAAAATTAGCTGGGCATGGTGGTATGCACCTGTAATTCCAGCTAGTTTGGAGGCTGAGGCAGGAGAATCACTTGAACCCAGGAGGCAGAGGTTGCAGTGAGCCAAGATCATCCCTGGGCAATGGAGCGAGACTCCATCTCAAAAAGAGAGATAGGAAAAAAATGAAGAAAGAACAAGACAACAAAATACTGATTGAGGCTGAGCGCTGCTTAGGTGCAATAGAAAATATTCTATTTTCTTGCGTGTTTGAACACTTTTTTTTCTTTTTTTTTTGGAGATGGAGTTTTACTCTTGTTGCCTAGGCTGGAGTGCATTGGCGCAATCTCGGCTCTCAGCTCACTGTAGCCTCTGCCTCCCAAGTTCAAGAGATTCTCCTGCCTCAGCCTCCCAAGTAACTGGGATTGCAGGCGCCTGCCACCATCCCCAGCTAAATTTTTTTTTTTTGTATTTTTAGTAGAGATGGGCTTTCATCACATTGGCCAGGCTGGCCTTAAACTCTTGCCTTCAGCTGATCCACCTGCCTCAGCCTCCCAAAGTGCTGGGATCACAGGCGTGGGCCACCATGCCCGGCTCGTTTAAACACTTTTGCAACTTTGTTTGTTTGTTTGTTTTGAGATTTCTGCCTCCGCGGTTCAAGCAATTCTTCTACCTCAGCTTAAGGCACCCGCCACCACGGCTGGCTAATTTTTGTATTTTCAGTAGAGATGGGGTTTCACCATATTGGACAGGCTGGTCTCAAACTCCTAACCTTGTTATCCGCCCGCCTCGGCCTCCCAAAGTGCCAGTATTACAGATTTGAGCCACTGCGCCTGGCCTGTAACATTTTTATGAAGGTAGGGTATGCTTAATTGCAAGAAAATTTTGAATAAGAAGAGAAATGGAACACTTCTATGAGCTATTAAAAAATATCATGCTGAGTGAAAAAAGCCAGTTGCAGAAGGTCATGTGCAACTTTTTTTTTTTTTTTTGAGACGGAGCCTCGCTCTGTCGCCCAGGCTGGAGTGCAGTGTTGCGATCTCGGCTCACTGCAAGCTCTGCCTCCCGGGTTCACGCCATTCTCCTGCCTCAGCCTCCCGAGTAGCTGGGACTACAGGCGCCTGCCATCACACCTGGCTTATTTGTTTTTGTATTTTTAGTAGAGACGGGGTTTCACCGTGTTAGCCAGGATGGTCTTGATCTCCCGACCTCGTGATCCTACCGCCTCGGCCTCTCAAAGTGCTGGGATTACAGGCGTGAACCACCGTGCCTGGCCCAAAACAAAAATTTTAAATGAGGTGGGAGGATCACTTGAGTCTGGGTGGTTGGGGCTTTGTTGAGTCTTGGTCATGCCACCACCTGCTGCTGTCACGGGAGCCTTAGGGTGTCACTTTGCTAGCCAGAAACATCTGTGACCGCAGCGCTTCTGCCTGGGTTTTGCTCACACCTGCTGGGCTTGTACTGTCCACTCATTCAGCAGACTGCACTCAGCTCACACTCCTAGTCCAGATCCCACACCTGCAAATGGCGAGCCAGGTAGACAACAGTGAGCGGTGTGTGGGGGAGCAAGTGTGGGGTCCGGCCGCTGCGCACAGCCAGGCAGGGGCCTGGGTGGGGCAGCTGCAGGTGCTAGCACAGGTACTGGCTCTGCGAGGCTGCAGCTGGACCAGATGTACCACATGTGGCTTCCGCTGTGGGCACCTTCATCTGGATGAGGGGAATGCAGTGGCACCCAGGAGACTGGAGATGCCAGGAACGACGGAGCCCCAAAGAGGGTGTCACAGCCCTGACCTGGGCTCCCCATAGGGCCACAACTGTTCTCTCTGTCACCTGCCGCGTGGTAAGCCAGGGACCGGTGGGTGCATTTCAGCCCCATTTATTAGCAGCTCTTTGAGTCGCGATTTGGTGGGTCCCACGTGTTTGTCCTGCCTCCAGGGAGAATGAGATACGCAGACAGTTGGAGGGTGAGCAAGACAGACAGGCGCTTCACTGAGCGACAGAACAGTTCTCAGGAGACGCAGCGTGCGTAGCTCCTTCCCCCGCAGCTGGTCGTTCTGATGTCTGTGAGTCTGGCTGAGTCCAGGGTTTTTATGGGCTTCAGAAGGGGGAAGTGCTGACTGGTCCATGGGCAGCCATGGGTAGACCAGCAAAAGCACCGTAAGTTCTCACTCTGGGCCACAGACTCCACCCAGAACTGAAAGTCCAGCCCCCAGGCTTCAGGCCGTCCCTGGCTTGAGGGCGGGGCTTCACTGCGGCCCTGCTCCTTTCTGCCCAAGAGCCTTTCTGCCTCCTGCTGCCATTCATCGTGTTGTCCATGGTGTCCAGGCTGTTCGTGCTGAGGGATGCCTGCAGGCTCAGGCTGAACTGCCCTCAGGTCCCCCTCACCTTTCTCCCCATGCTCGTCAGGACCTGAAGTCTGGAGGGGGATCGAGACGGCAGGGGCTGGCTTGTCAGCATTGCCTTGAGTGCATGTACACCTGGCCAGGTCATGACGGTGCCTGGGCTTGGCCTCAACTTTGCTCTGAAATTGGAGTGGGCAGTGGAAGTGGGGAGAGGCCAGACAGTGGGAGCAGGCACTTCTGAGCCTGCAGGATTGGGGGTGCTTCCTCGGCCCTGAGAGCACAGGGATGCCCAGGGCCATAGCTGTGGCTGGGTTGGGCCCCGGCCGCATCAGCTCAGAAGGGGGAGGCTCCTGCCTGTTCCTGTCTCCCGTGGGATCTGTGGAGCACTCAGCCCTGGCCACGCCTTGTCTGCTGCAGCTGGTGCCTTTGCAGTGGCTGCTCCAGGTGGCCTGCCCCTGCCCTCACTGCCTGGGTCACCGGAGTGAGACCCTGACCCCCCCCCAAAAAAGAGAAAAAGTGGAAAATAGGCAAATGTTTTTATAAGTTTGGAATGGGGAACGCCTTTCTAAGTTCATAGTCTCTTTGTGGAAACGTAAGTTGACGTCGTCTCTATGGAAAAGTTTGACAGTATTTACCAAAATTTGAAGTGAATTATACCCATTTATCCAGAAGTTCTAGTAATTTACCAATAGATAAACCCTCCAAAGAGTGTGAACACATAAATGCAAGAATGTTCACTGTCGCACTGTCTGAAAAAGATAAAAATTGGAAATAGGCTGGGCGCAGTGGCTCACACCTGTCATCTCAGGACTTTGGAAACTGAGGCAGGAGGATCCCTTAAGTCCAAAAGTTTGAGACCAGCCTGGGTAACACAAGGTGACCTCATCTCTACTGAAAAGAAAAAAAAGTGAGCCAGGTATGGTGGTGTGGGAATAATATGGTCCCATAGGTGAGATCTGTGGTCCCAGCTACTCAGGAGGCTGAGGTAGGAGGATCACTTGGGCCTGGGAGGTCAAGACTGTAGTTTGCTATGATCACATCTACAAATAGCCACTGCACTCCTTCCTGGGCTACAGAGTGAGACCCTGTCTCTAAAAATGGAAGAAAAGGGCCAACACAGTTTCTCATGGCTGCTGTAATCCCAGCACTTTGGGAGGGTGAGGTGGGAGAATAACTTGAGCCTGAGAGTTTGAGACCAGCCTGGGCAACATGGCAAAACCCTGAATCTACAACAAATTTTAAAATTAGCTGGGTGTGGTGGTGCATGCTGGTAGTCCCAGCTACTTGGAAAGCTGAAGTGGGAGGATCATTTGAGCCCAGGAAGTTGAGGCTTTAGTGAGCCATGATCATGCCACTGCATTTCAGCCTGGGCCACAGACCAAGATCCTGTCTCAAAAAAAGAAAAAGGGACATCTCTCAGTGCTTAATGCAGCTGTGGGTCATTCGGCAGCTGACACAGATGAGGCTCTGTAACACAGAACCACAGGCAAAGGGAGAGGTTGAGGCCTGAATACCCCATCTGACGAGCCTTGGGCAGGCGACTTGGCCTCTCCACCTTCCCCGTCTGGTTAGCCTTGGGCAGGCGAGTTGGCCTCTGTGGCTCCCCAGTCTGACGAGACTTGGGCAGGCGACTTGGCTTGTCTGTGCCTCAGTTTTGTCTGTGAAATGTGGGTTGTCAGAGACCTATAGCAGAAGCTGCCGTGTGTCATTTTTCACTGTTCTAGGGCTCAGAACAGGCACACGATAAAAGCCAGCACTGTCGGCCGGACGTGGTGCCTCACACCTGTAATCCCAGCACTTTGGGAGGCCGAGGCGGTGGATCACCTGAGGTCAGGAGTTTGAGACCAGCCAACATGGAGAAACCCCATCTCTACTAATAATACAAAAATTACCTGGACGTGGTGGCGGGAGTCTGTAGTCCCAGCTGCTCGGGAGGCTGAGGCAGGAGAATCACTTGAACCCGGGAGGCGGAGGTTGCAGTGAGCCGATATCACACCACTGCACTCCAGCCTGGGTGACAGAGGCGAGACTCCATCTCAAAAACTAATAATAAAAAATAATAAACCAGCACTGCCATTGCCAGCTGTCTATCCTACCTCGCATCCAGGTTCGTGAGCTATCAAGTGTCCCCACAAAGCTGTAGAACAACATACCCGCTGTTGTTACGTTTCTGTGAAAAGGTGACTGTGAGTCTTCTAACCCTGTACCACACATATGTGTGCAGAGAGCGAGCTCCGCCCTGCTCTCCCAGAAGTCCATAGCAGTGACAGTCCGGGAAGGGGGCGGGTGGCCGGCCAGGAGAGCAGCCGGCGAAGGAGCACTTCTGCTTTGTACTTGGCAGTGCTTGGCAGGCTCAGCAGTTTCACAGGTCTCAGGCGTTCCTTGTAACCTTAACAAGTTTAAGAAAATGGGAGCAACATCAGAAATGTCCATTTCTAGAACATTCTAATAAATAAAGTTCTGTACAAAGGGCTTTACCAGAATTAGCGTTGAAGTGAAAATGATGTCTCTGAACCTTGAGCTCGGAGGCGGCGCCTGCCTGGGCGTGTGCCGTCTCTCCTTCCGGTGCTGGTCGCCCTGACGCCATCCTGCCGCGAACGGTGGAAGTGTTTCTCCTGGTTTCTTCCCTGAAAAGGGTGTCCAGCATCAGCAACCCTCCTGGCTGAGTTGCAAATCCATTAAGCCCTGGAATGTTCATGGACAGTTTTGATCACTTTTGGACTCACCCGTTTCTTCTGCTGACCATACATCTAATTCCTTTACTCTGAGCAGTGGCAGGAGGTGGAAGGAGCTTTCCACACATCTACTAAATCCCTGGATGTTTTTTCCTCTAGAGAAACCTGATGTAAAGCAAAAGTCCAGCAGGAGGAAAGTGGTCATTCCACAGATCATCATCACGCGAGCGTCAAATGAGACGCTCATCAGCTGCAGTTCCAGTGGGAGTGACCAGCAGAGAACCATTCAGGAGCAGGAGGACTGGGGCCCCTACCGGCGGCACAGGAACCCCAGCACAGTAGACGCCTACAGTTCACATCTCAAAGAATAAACAAGCACCCTTGCATGGCACTCGTTACTCCCTGCAGTAGGCGTCTCAGGAAGGGGCACCCCACCCTGTGAGAAACCGAGGCCCCTTCTCCAGTGATCTCCGGGAGGGTGGCACGAGGGCTGCCCCACCCTGTGAGAAAACAAACCCCCTTCTGCAGTGCTCTCAGGAAGGGTGCACCAGGGCCACCCCACCCTGTGAGAAACCGAGGCCCCTTCTCCAGTGCTCTCGGGAAGGGTGCACCAGGGCCACCCCACCTTGGAGAAGCTGCGGCCCCTTCTCCAGTGCCGTTTGGTCCTGCCTTCCCCCAAAGCTGCTTACAGCTCGGTCGAGGCAAGAGTGACTGGCTCAGAGAGCGAGCTTTGTGGTGATAAATGAATAAATCAGTATGTTCATGTTGGAAGTGGCTGTCTGTGCAGAGTGATGGATAGCAGATGGCATCGTACGTTCTGGTTCGTGGTGGACAGTTAAAACACTTGCCTTTGTTTCAGAAGGAGACATTGTGAATACTTGGAAGTTATAGTGAATAAGATGCCCCCAAACTTGAGGAAAAGGTCAGATTCTAAGAGCTAAACGTTAAGATGTAATGTTCCAGAACAAAGAGGTACAAAGTCGACTAACAGGCCCCAGGGCTCCTTGCTTGACTGTAATCTGACTCCGCTTATTCAAAGGCCCTAAAGAAGAATGTGGAATGTGTGCTGGGGACATGGGATAGCCATAGCACTGAGACTTTGGAAGTGGCCTTGCCAGCGCTGTCCTGTCTTTTTGGCCCACAGATGAGGGCTCCTGATGGTGGAAGGGACCTGAGTACAACGGCACGAGACAAGTTATCAGGTGGCTGCGCCCTCTCCAGCAACCCTCAGCTCAGGCTAGCCTTCCCCCTGTGTTGAGAATGCTCTGCCCTGTCTGGAAGCCTGGTGCATTTAGTGACAGTGTGCTCGCTTTACTAGTTTCCAGTCTGGCCAACAAGCTTTCCGTGTGGTCTCCCGCTGGCTTGTTTCAGTGGTCGCGGGGAGAGTCCTGGACATGGACTTCTCAGGTGCCGGCGGAGGGAGCCTGCTGCCTGCCACACACATGCAGTTTCTCATCTCTACAGGCCTGTGTAGTATGTACACACATCCACAGAGCCTTAGGAGTTGGGAAAGGCCAGTCAAAACCTGCGACGCTAATTTCACTCTGCCGCAAGAAAAAAAATAAGCTGAAAGATGGGTCACGCAAGAAACGGCTTCCTTTTTGTTCCTAAGCAGAGAGCTACAAATAACAAAGTTTCTCCACAGGTACTCTTTGTTCATCTTGTGTGAAGTGCCAGTGTTTTTTTTTTTAATACTTTTTTTTTTTTTTGAGACGGAGTCTCGCTCTGTCGCCCAGGCTGGAGTGCAGTGGCCAGATCTCAGCTCACTGCAAGCTCCGCCTCCCGGGTTTACGCCATTCTCCTGCCTCAGCCTCCCGAGTAGCTGGGACTACAGGCGCCCGCCACCTCGCCCGGCTAGTTTTTTGTATTTTTTTAGTAGAGACGGGGTTTCACCGTGTTAGCCAGGATGGTCTTGATCTCCTGACCTCGTGATCCGCCCGTCTTGGCCTCCCACGGTGCTGGGATTACAGGCTTGAGCCACCGCGCCCGGCCTTTTTTTTAATACTTTAAGTTCTACAGTACATGTGTACAACGTGCAGGTTTGTTACATATGTATACATGTGCCATGTTGGTGTGCTGCACCTATTAACTCGTCATTTACGTTAGGTGTTTCTCCCAGTGCTATCCCTCCCCCCTCCCCATACCCCACAACAGGCCCCGATGTGTGATGTTCCCCTTCCTGAGTCCAGGTGATCTCATTGTTCAGTTCCCACCTATGAGGGAGAACATGCGGTGTTTGGTTTTCTGTCCTTGCGATAGTTTGCTGACGATGGTTTCCAGCTTCATCCGTGTCCCTACAAAGGACACGAACTCATCCTTTTTTCTGACTGCATAGTATTCTATGGTGTATATGTGCCACGTTTTCTTAATCCTGTCTATCACTGATGGGCATTTGGGTTGGTTCCAACATGGAGAAACCCCGTCTCTACTAATAATACAAAAATTAGCCGGGCGTGGTGGTGGGAGCCTGTAATCCCAGCTGCTTGGGAGGCTGAGGCAGGAGAATCTCTTGAACCCAGGAGGCGGAGGTTGTAGTGAGCCAAGAAGACACCACTGCACTCCAGCCTGGGTGACAGAGCGAGACTCCATCTCAAAAACTAATAGTAGTAAACCAGCACTGCCATTGTGTAGTGTACACACACACAGTCTTCGCTATTGTGAATAGTGCTGCAATAAACATATATGTGCATGTGTCTTTATAGCAGCATGACTTATAATCCTTTGGGTATATACCCAGTAATGGGATGGCTGGGTCATATGGTACATCTAGTTCTAGATCCTTGAGGAATCGCCACACTGTTTTCCATAATGGTTGAACTAGTTTACAATCCCACCAACAGTGTAAAAGTGTTCCTGTTTCTCCACATCCTCTCCAGCACCTGTTGTTTCCTGATTTTTTAGTGATTGCCATTCTAACTGGTGTGAGATGGTATCTCATTGTGGTTTTGATTTGCATTTCTCTGATGGCCAGTGATGATGAGCATTTTTTCATGTGTCTGTTGGCTGCATAAATGTCTTCTTTTGAGAAGTGTCTGTTCATATTCTTCACCAACTCCATCAAAAAGTGGGTGAAGTGCCAATTTACTGAGCACGAGACAAATACATAATTGACTCCTTTTGTCTTGTGACACGTGGATTCAAGGATGTACCATGCCCTCCCTCCTTCCCCTCCAGCCCCTTTCCCCTTTAAATACTGAAGCCCTCAGCATCATCTTTGGAGGAAGGTACAGACTTGGCTCTCATGCACACATCCTTAACCTTGGCCAAATAAACCTCTAAGGTGACTGAGATCTGTCTCAGATACTTGTTGGCTTAACAAGTTGGCGACTGTGCAGGGACTCAAGAGTGGAGGTGGCCCCGCCCTTTGACAGAGTTTCCACTGGTGCTTAGGACCCGTTTGGGCTTTCTTTATTGCTCAGGACAATAGGACAATTGGCTGAGATTGGGAGCCCCGCCACCCTCCGGAGAATCTCTGATCTCCCGAAACTTGGTTGAGGCCTAAGGTTTATTTTGCGTACAACGCCTTTTCCTTTTCTGGTGTTTCACTTGCTTCCAACAAAGAAGGCGAGTTTTCCTGGTTCCGTAATCATGAGGAGCAGGAGAGTTCCCTGAGTTTCAGCTCGGAAACAACTCGAGTTTTTCCTGATTCCAGGATGGTAGAGAGCGGTCTAAAGCCTGGGCCCCGTTCCTCGGTAAGTAGCTGAATTGGGGTTCTGTTTTGGAAGTCCTTAATGACTAAAGCTAACATGAACAACTGGCTGGTCTTAATTTCTTAATATTAGTATGCTCAGTAAATGTATAAATTGTGGGACTGTTTGTTTTGCTTAACTGCTTTTTGTTTCTTTGTTTCTGTGTTTGCTATTTTTGCTGTTTCAGTCTTTTTCCCATTGGATTTGGCGAACTCTGTTAGACTTGGTCAGATCTGAAGGAAATTTACAAATTGTGGGAAACAAGGCCTCTGAATTAACTGAATTCCCACAGCTGGGAAAAAGGAAAAATAAAAAGCCAGAAAAAGGGAAAAAGAGATTTTGACCACCTGATGGGCTTTATTTACATAACAAGGCCACCTTTTTCCAGCCAAGCCGCGAAGAGTAAGTGCCATCACCTCATGCTGCAGTTCAGTGGGTAGAGTCGGCCATTTTTCCACCAGGACAGCCCAGGTTTGCTTCCTACACTGCTTCTGGTTTGAAATTTGTGTTACTTTTGAAATATCAGCAATTTGTCCCAGCTGAAATAAGGTAGTGAGATTTAAAGATTTAAAAGGATTTTTTTTTTTTTTTTAAGACGGAGTCTCGCTCTGTTGCCCAGGCTGGAGTGCAGTGGCCGGATCTCAGCTCACTGCAAGCTCTGCCTCCTGGGTTTACGCCATTCTCCTGCCTCAGCCCCCCGAGTAGCTGGGACTACAGGCGCCCACCACCTCGCCCGGCTAGTTTTTTGTATTTTTTAGTAGAGATGGGGATTCACCGTGTTAGCCAGGATGGTCTCGATCTCCTGACCTCGTGATCCGCCCGTCTCAGCCTCCCAAAGTGCTGGGATTACAGGCTTGAGCCACAGCGCCCGGCCAGGAATTTTTTTTTTTTTTTATTGAGACGGCGTCTCACTCTGTTGCCCGCTGGAGTGCAGTGGCGTGATCTCAGCTCACTGCAACCTCGGCCGCCCAGGTTCACGCCATTCTTCTGCCTCAGCCTCCCAAGTAGTTGGGATTACAGGCACTAGCCACTGCACCTGGCTAATTTTTGTATTTTTAGTAGAGACGGGGTTTCACCATCTTGACCAGGCTGGTCATGAACTCCTAACCTCGTGATCCACCCTCCTCGGCCTCCCAAACTGCTGGGATTACAGGCGTGAGCCACTGCGCCCAGCCAAGAGGATTTTTAAAAGGGTTTAATGGTCAAAAGTAAACTTAACTAAAAGCTAATATCCGACATATTCCAACATATTAGCTTAATTAAGTCCGTATGCCACATACACGTATACAGACCCCTGTGTCGAAGAGAAGGCACCAGACTCCTTTTTGGGGAGAAACTTCTGTTTTTCTTATGGAACCCCAAGAGTGGAAACAGACACGTTCCTCTCAGATCTTAAATTGCTTGCTATTGTATTGTGTTACCTCATTTTTTTTTTTTTACTAAAATAGTTGACACAGGACTTTTTAGGGTGCCGCTTCTCCAACTGGAGGCCTGTGTGGCCAGTGGTGCTCCTACCTGGGTCTCGCTGGGCTCCAGGCTTGCCACTGGAGGTACCCCGCTCACCTAGCCCAGCCGTGGGATCTGCGCTCAGCCTGTGACTGGACTGCGCTTGCCACAACCTGCTTCTGTCTTGGGCACTGGTGTCTGGAGAGGGGGAATGTGCTGGCACCCAAAACGTGGAGATGCCAGAGCTGCAGAGCCCAGGATGCCACAGCTTGATTGTTCCCACTGCCTGCGGTCTGGTGAGTGGGGTTGTGTTACAGTGTCACCCCCTGCCTTTTTTTTTTTTTTTTGAGACAGAGTCTCACTCTGTCGCTAGGCCAGAGTGCAGTGGCACAGTCTCGGCTCACTGCATCCTCCGCCTCCTGGGTTCAAGCGATTCTCCTACCTCAGCCTCCTGAGTAGCTGGGACTACAGGTGCATTGCGACCACGCCCAGCTAATTTTTTTTTGGACAGAGTTTCGCTCTTGTTGCCCAGGCTGGAGTGCAATGGCATGATCTTGGGCTCACCGCAACCTCCGCCTCCCGAGTTCAAGCAATTCTCCTGCCTCAGCCTCCCGAGTAGCTGGAATTACAGGTGTGCGTCACCACGCCCGGCCAATTTTTTGTATTTTTAGTAGAGATGGGGTTTTACCATGTTGGCCAGGATGGTCTTCATCTCTTGACCTCATGATCCGCCCACCTCAGCCTCCCAAAGTGCTGGGATTACAGGTGTGAGCCACCGCGCCCGGCCATCACCCTCCTTTTGTATCTGTGATTCAACAAGTCCCAAATTCTTCCCCCGTGTCCAAGAAAAATGAAGTTATGCAGACAGCTGGAGGGTGAGCAGGACAGAGTTTTGTTGAGCAACAGAACAGTTCTCAGTGGAGAGGGGAACTGAAGTGGGCAGCCCCCTACTCAAAGTTGGGTAGGCCCCACTGAAGTCCCCCACCATGCACAGCCTATAATTTCATGTTTGACTTGGCATTTTTTTTTTTCTGAGAAGGAGTCTTGCTCTGTCACCCAGGCCACAGTGTGGTGGCACCATCTCGGCTCACTGCAACCTCCGCCTCCCGGGTTCAAGCGATTCTCCTGCCTCAGACTCTTGAGTAGCTGGGATTACAGGTGCCCACCACACCTGGATAATTTTTGTATTTTTAATAGAGACAGGGTTTCACCATGTTAGTCAAGCTGGTCTTGAACTCCTGGCTTCATGATCTGCCTGACTCAGCCTCCCAAAGTTCTGGGATTACAGGTGGCATTCATTTTTAATGTCCCTCTAGCACACTCAGACTCTCCCTCTGTATTTTGAGATGTAGATTTTGCTGATTTTTCACCTAAGAGTTCTTCCTTTGGTATGTGAATTTAGGGCTATCAAGCTGAAAATTGCCTAGGAGAATGAAACAGGTTATCAAGAAATTGGAAGTTTAGGCCGGGCGCGGTGGCTCAGGCCTGTAATCCCAGCACTTTGGGAGGCTGAGGTGGGTGGATCACAAGGTCAGGAGTTCCAGACCAGCCTGGCCAACATGGTGAAACCCTGTCACTACTAAAAATACAAAAATTAGCAGCCAGGCACGGTGGCTCATGCCTGTAATCCCAGCACATTGGGAGGCCGAGGTGGGTGGATCACTTGAGGTCTGGAGCTCGAGACCAGCCTGGCCAAGATGGTGAAACCCTGTCTCTACTAAAAATACAAAAATTAGCCGGGTGTGGTGGTGGACGCCTGTAATCCCAGCTACTTGGGAGGCTGAGGCAGGAGAATCACTTGAACCTGGGAGGCGAGTGAAACTCCATCTTAAAAAAAAAAAATTAGCCGGGCATGGTGGTAGGTGCCTGTAATCCCAGCTGCCCAGGAGGCTGAGGCAGGAGAATCTCTTGAACCCAAGAAGTGGAGGTTGCAGTGAGCTGAGATTGTGCCACTGTACTCCAGCCTGGGTGACGGAGTGAGACTCCATCTCAAAAAAAAAAAAAAAAAAAAAGATTGAAAGAAAGAAATTGGAAGTTTAAAACAGTAAGAAAAAAAGGGTCAGGCATCTTCCATGTGTCTAATACAACTGTGAATCCATGAGTCACGTATACAACGTTACACCACCAAAAATACATAAAAGTGTTTTAATTAATTCAGTTAAAGGAAAAACAGCACTTAAATACTGTATCAGGAAAAGAGTCTTGCTCTGTTGCCCAGGCTGGAGTGTAGTGGCCGGATCTCAGCTCACTGCAAGCTCCGCCTCCCGGGTTCACGCCATTCTCCTGCCTCAGCCTCCTGAGTAGCTGGGACTACAGGCGCCTGCCACCTCGCCTGGCTAGTTTTTTGTATTTTTTAGTAGAGACGGGGGTTTCACTGTGTTAGCCAGGATGGTCTCGATCTCCTGACCTCGTGATCAGCCCGTCTTGGCCTCCCAAAGTGCTGGGATTACAGGTGTGAGCCACCGCACCCGGCCTATCACAGTTTTCTTAAGTAATCTAGGTGAACTATTTTTAAAAGTTAATCAGGTAAATGTAATGGAATATATACCTGTAAATAAGCTTGTAATAATTTCAAATCAAAAGTTATATTAAATAATAGACACCCATTAAATGTCTAGGTCATTTCTAATTTTCCTTAAAAACAATTATATTTTAGGAAAAAAATGTTTCTTAAAAAATGTTCTTATGAAAAGGAAACAGGCCAGGCACAGTGGTTCAATCCTGTAATCTCAGCAGGTTGGGAGGCCGAGGCAGGGGGATCACTTGAGTTCAGGAGTTCCAGACCAGCCTGGCCAACATGATGAAACCCCATGTCTACTAAAAATACAGAAATTATCCAGGCATGGTGACATGCCTGTAATCCTAGTAGTACTTTGGTAGGCCAAGCTGGGTGGATTGCTTGAGCACAGGCGTTTGAGACCAGCCTGGGCAACATAGTGAGTTGTCTTTAAAAAACAAATACATGGCCGGGCGTGGTGGCTCACGCCTGTAATCCCAGCACTTTGGGAGGCCAAGGCAGGCGGATCACGAGGTCAGGAGATTGAGACCATCCTGGCTAACATGGTGAAACCCCATCTACTGAAAATACAAAAAATTAGTCGGGCGAGGTGGCGGGCGCCTGTAGTCCCAGCTACTCAGGAGGCTGAGGCAGGAGAATGGCAAGAACCCGGGAGGCGGAGCTTGCAGTGAGCAGAGACTGCGCCACTGCACTCCGGCCTAGGTGACAGAGCGAGACTCTGTCTCAAAAAAAAAAATTAAAAAAAAAAAGTAAATAATTACAGATGTAAAGATAGTTATAAGGAGGTATTTTTAGAAGGAAAAGTTAAAAGGAAAATAATTTCATATGGGAAAGAATCTTGTATGCTAAATTTTTGTTCTAAAATGGCTGGTTATTTTGGAAAGAGGGATGTTCAGGATAAAACAGGAAGACCAAGTATATTATAAATGGTTTGTGTAAGTTGTGATAAAGTTTGTAAAAAGATATATATATACACATATGTATATTTTAGACGGAGTCTCACCCTGTTGTCTGGGCTGGAGTGCAGTGGTACAATCTCGGCTCACTGCAAGCTCTGCTTCCTGGGTTCATGCCATTCTCCTGCCTCAGCCTCCCAAGTAGCTGGGACTACAGGCACCCGCCACCACACCTGGCTAATTTTTTGTATTTTTAGTAGAGATGGGGTTTCACCATGTTAGCCAGGATGGTCTCGATCTCCTGACCTCATGATCTGCCCTCCTTGGTCTCCCAAAGTGCTGGGATTACAGGCGTCAGTCACCGCGCCTGGCCTGAAAATTATACCTTATGGTCATGATGATTACAATTTAATAGATTTGTTTATAAAAGTTCAGAGAGATTTAATTGACCTTATGCTGTCTGTATCATTTGAGAAATTCCCTCAAAGAATAAAGGTTTCTACATTTTTTTTTTTTGAAATCTTTGAGTTATCTCAGCACCATAAGAAAGGTAAAAATAGGAAAAAAATTAGAAAATAAAAAAAGAGAAATCTGTGAGTTACCACTGTGGCTAAGTGAATGACTTATTTTACAATGTCCTGTGATCCTATTTAGTGATAGCAACTGTTTTAAACTTTTTATATTTGACAAACTTTCCAAAATCAAATTCTTTCTTCAGTCCTCATTAATTTTTTTCTTTTTTTTTGTGATGGAGTCTCACTCTGTTGCCCCGGCTGGAGTGCAGTGGGCAATCTTGGCTCACTGCAACCTCCACCGCCCGGGTTCAAGCGATTCTCCTGCCTCAGCCTCCCGAGCAGCTGGGACTACAGGTGCCTGCCACCATACCTGGCTAATTTTTATTTATTTTTTCTTTTTGAGACAGAGTCTTGCTGTGTCGCCCAGGCTGGAGTGCAGTGGCAAGATCTCAGCTCACTTGAACTTCCGCCTCCCGGGTTCACGCCGTTCTCCTGTCAGCCTCCAGAGTAGCTGGGACTACAGGAGCTTGCTACCATGCCCGGATAATTTTTGTGTATATTTTAGTAGAGACAGGGATTCAGTGTGTTAGCCAGTATGGTCTTGATCTCATGACCTTGTGATCCATCCACCTCAGCCTCCCTAAGTGCTGGGATTACAGGCGTGAGCCACCGTGCCTGGCAATTTTTTGATATTACGTCCCCTGATGTCCAAAAAGAGATATATGGCTTATTTGGTATAACGAAATCATACAGGAAGCATTTTTAAATGTGAAATGGTGTTTTTCTTGGGATTATATTTATAAATGTGTTGTTTGTGTTCCAAAATTGTATGTCTGTGATTGATATGTCTTAGTATATGGGATTAGTAGTAGTTATGATTATTATGTAAAATTATTGTGTGCCACATAAGTAACCAAATTTGCTTGCCAATTATGCCTTTTTTTTTTTTCTTTTCTCTGAGACAGAGTCTTGCTCTGTGGCCCAGGCTGGAGTGCAGTGGTGCAATCTTGGCTCACTGCAACCTCTGCCTCCTGGATTCAAACGATTCTCGTACCTCAGCCTCCAGAGTAGTTGGACTGCAGGTGCATGCTATCACGGCCAGCTAATTTTTGTATTTTTAGTAGAGACAGGTTTTTTTTTTGAAACAGAGTTTTGCTTTTGTTGCCCAGGCTTGGAGTGCAATGGCATGATCTCGGCTCACTGCAACCTCCACCTCTGGGTTCAAGCAGTTCTCCTGCCTCAGCCTCTCAAGTAGCTGGGATTACAGGCATGCACCACCATGCCTGGCTAATTTTGTATTTGTTTAGTAGAGACAGGGTTTCACCATGTTGATGAGGCTGGTCTCGAACTCCTGACCTAAAGTGATGCACCCACCTCAGCCTCCCAGAGTGCTGGGATTATAGGTGTGAGCCACTGTGCCCAGCCAAGACAGGGTTTTGCTATGTTAGCCAGGGTGGTCTCAAACTCCTGACCTCAAGTTATCTGCCCACCTTGGCCTCCCAAAGTGCTGGGATTACAAGCATGAGCCACTGTGCCCGGCCTCAATTATGTCTTTAACTGTGGCTAAGATTTTGTCATCCACAATTGTTTTACTTTGATCCTTTTATAGGGCGGTTTATAATCAGCTATAGAACTCCAAGGTACTCTTCAATATAAGTTTCCAATCACTTTAGAGATTGTGCCATTGGAATAGGGCGAAAAACTTCCAAGACTGTCATTGACAGCTGCTATATGCATGAGGATTATTCATCCAATATTGGGCAAAAAGAGTTAATTTTATGGACTAAACTATTATAAGACTGAAATAATCTTTTTACATTTTTGCTTAAAACATTACTGATCCTTTCTGTTCTTTCAGAACCAAGAAAAATTTTTTAACTTTGAGCTATTTGCAGCTTTTAGCAATTGAGTAAAGTGCACTCCTGTGAGAAAAATTTGGAACATATTTGTTTCTTTTTTTTTTTTGCTTGAGTAGCGTATCTCTTTCTGATTTCTCCAAAAATTGGGAACTATTTGTGAGCACTATTTAAAAAAAAAAAAAAAAAGGTTTTCCTCTCCCTTCCCCTATCTGTATTCTAATGTCAATAGAATTATGTGCACAAGTGCAATACAATCCATTTTCTCTTGTAATAGGACATAATTAGAGACCCTGCGTATTTTACCAAGGCTTTCAAATATAAACAGACTGCTTTAAGCAATCCAAGTTGACTTATGGAGCCCATAAAAGCCCTTGGGAAAACTGGCTTCATACTGTATCCGCTTGGCGGGTTCTTCTTGCCCAGATGGAGTCAGTTGATCAAGGTAGGGAAACTGCAATAGAGAAAGGGTTTAATTCACACGGACAAGTGGTTATTACTGAAATCAGTCTCCCCAAGAATTCAAGGACTAGGGTTTTCCAAAGGTCGTTTGGGGGAAAGGGTAGGGTAGCTAGGCAATGGGTGCTTGCTGCTGACTGGCTGGGGGGGGGTGCCATCGTAGAGTGGGACAGGACCCTCCTTTGCTGAGTCACTTCTGGGTGGGACTCCAGGAGTAGTTGGCAGGTCCAGGTGAAGTCATCATCAGCCAGTGGGTCCTGTTGGAGCCATAGGTACGAGACATGCAAAAAACCCTTGAGAGATACTGCAAAAGGCCAGTCTTAGGTTCCAATAGCATTGTTGTTATCTGCAGGACCTCTGGAATAATGGCTGACAATTGTTGATATCTACATCTTAGCAGAATTCAGGCTCCTTTCCTCTCCCTAGCCTGGTGGCCCCTCCTTAGTTTTACAAATACAGTTGAGTTTTGGGGAGGGGCTATTATCATTTAAACTATAAACATCTCCCAAAGTTAGCCCAAGAATAACTGAAGGCAGCTTGAAAGCTAAAGGCCAAGGGGGGTTTGGCCAGATCAGATCTTCCCCAACTGGCGTAATTTTCTCAATGATGTAATTTTTGTGCCCAGTCACAACACCCCCATTTTCTTATTTCTTTATTGTTTTTTTGAGACAGAGTCTCTCTTGTCGCTCAGGCTGGAGTGCAGTGGCGCAATCTCAGTTCACTGCAAGCTCCGCCTCCCGGGTTCATGCCATTCTCCTGCCTCAGCCTCCCAAGTAGCTGGGACTACAGGCGCCCGCCACCTCGCCCGGGTAATTTTTTGTATTTTTAGTAGAGACGGAGTTTCACTGTGTTAGCCAGGATGGTCCCAATCTCCTGACCTCGTGATCTGCCTGCCTTGGCCTCCCAAAGTGCTGGGATTACAGGCGTGAGCCACTGCACCCGGCCAACACCCCCATTTTCTATACCACACTGAACCCCCCCATTTTCTACATGCTGATCAAAACCAATCTGAATGGAGTCTAGGTCTGGCTGTGGGCTGTTGGGAACAGGGCCCCAAACCTGGCCATAAACTGGCCCCCAAAGTGGCCATAAACAAAATCACAAAATCTCTGCAGCACTGTGACACGCTCATGGTGGCCATGATGCCCATGCTGGAAGGGGCTATCCGTTTACTGGAATGGGGCAAGGCACACCCGGCTCATCCAGGGCGGAAAACCGCTCGAAGCGTTCCTGAACTTAGCATGAGCAATCTGTGCCTTAAGGACGTGCTCCTGCTGCAGGGAACTAGCCAGACCCATCCCTTTATTTTGGCCTATCCTTTTATTTCCTATAAGAAATGCTTTTAGTTAATCTATAATGTATAGAAACAATGCTCATCACTGGCTTGCTGTCAATAAATATGTGGGTAAATCTTTGTTCGAGGCTTTCAGCTCTGAAGGCCGTGAGACCCCTGATTTCCCACTCTACACCCTGTATTTCGGTGTGTGTGTCTTTAATTCCTCTAGCGCCGTTGGGTTAGGGTCTCCACGACCGAGCTGGTCTCAGCAGTGGGCAGTGGTTTAGGCTCTGCTTGCTCAACTGAATTTCAACAGTGAAGCCAGATTAGTGGACATGCTGGCTGCCCCTGATCCTGTACCTGGACCTGGACCAACGGCACTTCCTAAACATTCCACATCGACTTTTCTTTCTCCACCTTCCAGGGCTGGGCTGTGAGATTGGAGAGGAAGGCGCCTGTGAGAATGGCTTCTATCAGCTTCAGAGGTCAGGCCTTCCATGAGTGAGGGGAGGGATCTACTTTGCAACACCTTGTTAGGGAATGCTGACATAGCTACCTCTTCCCCCTAGAAGCTAAACTTAAATGCCACCCCTCACGGAGCTTCTCTCCTGTCTTTCACTTGCTGCTGCTTATTTCTGTCACAGAACTTGACGGCATGGACATCAGCGCTTGTTTCCTTCAGTCTCCCGGAGCCCCCATGTCCTGAACACCGAGGAGGCACCCAAATGCCTGCTGAAGCCCACAACCCTGGACCAAGTGACCTGACCCTCACCTGGAGGACCTTCACCTTCACCTCTCACCTGGAGGACTCTGACCTGCAGGACCCCTCAACTGGGGGACCCTCTAACCTGGAGGACCCTCACCTGGAGGACTCTGACCTGGAGGACCCCCTCACCTGGGGGACCCTCTCACCTGGAGGACCCCTCACCTGGGGGACCCTCTAACCTGGAGGACCCTCACCTGGAGGACTCTGACCTGGAGGACCCCCCCACCTGGGGGCCCCCCCACCTGGGGGACCCTCTCACCTGGGGGACCCTCTCACCTGGAGGACTCTTGCCTGGAGGACCCCCTCACCCCCACCTAGAGGACCTCGCCATATGAAGGACTCCCACCTGGAACACCCTCTTACCTAGGGGACCCCATCTCACCTGGAAGACCTTCACCTGGATAATCGCCGTGGCCTCCCACTACGGCGCAGCCGGGTCGGGTGCCCGGGCTTCACCCTAAAATAAGGCCCGAACTGCAGCAGTCGGAGCGGGTCCCTGGGGCGGAGCGCCTAGGGCGGACCCGCGGGAGCTTCTCTTGGTAACCGTTGGTAAGGAGAGGAAGCCCGGAAAGGAGCTTTGGCGCCCGCGCCGCGGGGCCGTCCGCGTCTGCGCCTGCGCGCACAGGAGGCGTGGCCAGCGCTGGGCATGGCGGAGCCAGACCTAGAGTCGGAGCAGATCCGTCTGAAGTGTATTCGTAAGGAGGGCTTCTTCACGGTGCCTCCGGAACACAGGGTGCGCGGGGGGCCACCCGGGCAGCTCTGCCCGCTTCGCTAGCGGCACTGCTTGGCAGAGCCTGGGGAGTCTCGTGTCGCGCTGCTGCGCCGAAGCTTCCGGCACGGGCGGGAGCGACAGTCCCAGAGTTCCCCGCGGCGGGGGCGGAGGGCGGGGCGGGCTCGGGACTCGGACAGGCGGTCCCCGGAGATCTCGGGGGGCCGGGGCGGGCTCGGGGATGCGTCGCGCCCGCAGAGAGACTGGCCCGCGCCGTGGGAAGAGCAGGCTTCGGGCTCCAGCTCGGGCGCTGCTGAGTTCAGCGCCCGGGCTGGGCTTTGCAGGCTGAGCCGCGAGCCGCTTGCTCCTGGGAAGAATTTACTGGCGCGACGAGTTGGGGCTTGAAGGCTCCCGCTGGGGTTGGACTGCATCGAGCGGGCTCCGGCGCTGCCTGGCGGCTTCACGCGAGCCCTGGCGCGCGGCCCTTGCAGAGGTGCCGGTGCCTCCGTCTGCAGAGACCAGGAGGGAGCCTCGGGGCGTTGGGCGATGTCGCCCAGGTGCACGGCTGGTGGGGACGGACAGGCTTGAACTTTGGCCGCTGGTTTGTGTTTTAACTGCTGGCTGGTGCTCTAAGAGGACAAGCCACGTGTTCAGTAAGAATCATTAACAGATCGTGGCTGGATGACAACAGGAGCCACACTTGGCTCATTCAGACGTGCAGCAGGCGCTCACCGCGTTGAGAGTCCCGTGCTGGACTCTGCGGTGAAGTAGTGATTTGGCTTTTCCTTTTTTTTTTTTTTTGAGACAGGGTCTCGCGCTCTCGCCCAGGCTAGAATGTAGTGGCTTGATCAGGGCTCGGTTCATCGTCAGCCTCCTGGACTCAAGTGATCTTCCCGCCTTGGCCTCCCAAAGTGCTGGAATTACAGGAATTACAGGCGTGAGCCACCGCATCCGGCCTGGCATGGCCTTTCTTTGAGTTCAGGAAATGTGACAAGGATTTGGACACCCAGAAATAAGAAGAGTGTGGAGAAGAGCACAAGCAGGGGATGTGAGAAGGGAGATTAAGGCGGGAAAGGGAGGTTGAGGCTAGGCCATCAGCGAGTGCCAGGCCAGATGCTTCTGACTCGGTCTCCAGGTGTCAGGAAAGAATCACACTGAGAACAAAGGCTGGCCAGTGGCTCACACCTGTCATCTCAGCAGTCTGGGAGGCTGAACTGGGAGGATTGCTTGAGCCCAGGTTTGAGACTGAGGGTTAAGAGAAGGGAAGCCGGGAAATGAGGGCTGTGAGGTTTCAAACCTTGGTACGTGTGCTTTTTACTTTTTTTTTTGGAGACGGAGTCTCGCTCTGTCACCCAGGCTTGAGTGCAGTGACGCAGTCTTGGCTCACTGCAAGCTGCACCTCCCGGGTTCACGCCATTCTTCTGCCTCAGCCTCCCGGGTAGCTGGAACTACAGGTGCCCGTCACCACGCCCGGCTAATTTTTTCATATTTTTAGTAGAGTTAATGGGGTTTCACCGTGTTCACCAGGATGGTCTCCATCTCCGGACCTCGTGATCTGCCCGCCTCGGCCTCCCAAAGTGCTGGGATTACAGGTGTGAGCCACTTCCCCCCGCCTGCATGTACTTCTTAGATCCATGGAGAAGGGTACAGACTACTAGGACAGAGACCCCAAAATATAGGGCCTTAAGTAAGATGATGCTTTTCTTCACTCTTCCCTAACGTTCTGGAGAGAAGCAGTTGTTTTGCACAGGTGGGCCAGGCATTCTGCTTCTGTTTGTTTTCTGGTCACTGAGGCGAGGAGAGGTGAAAGCTTCCTTTCACCTGGAAGTCACACAGTCCCTTCAGCTCACCTCCCAAGGCGAGACGCCACTGCGTAGCGTTTCATACCTCACAGGAGGTAGTGACACAGGGATGCTGGGACAGCAGCCTCTGCCGCAGATGGAGTTTTGTACATGGGATTGAAAGGGAGTGGCCACCTCTGATATTTCTTGCAAAGCATTGGCCCAGTATCGTCACCACCTTTTCTCATCAGAAAAACCCAAGAGGCGAGGCATGGTGGCTCATGCTTGTAATCCTAGCACTTTGGGAGGCCAAGGCAGGTGAGTCACTTGAGGTCAGTGTCAGGTCTCTGAGCCCAAGTCAAGCCATTGCATCCCCTGGGACTTGCACCTATACGCCCAGATGGCCTGAAGTAACTGAAAAATCACAAAAGAAGTGAAAATGGCTGGTCCTTGCCCTAAGTGATGACATTACCTTGTGAAATTCCCTTTCCTGGCTCATTCTGGCTCAAAAAACTCCCCCATTGAGCGCTTTGTGACCCCCACTCCTGCCCACCAGAGAACAACCCCCTTTCAACTGTAATTTTCCTTTACCTACCCAAATCCTATAAAACGGCCCCACCCTTATCTCCCTTCGCTGACTCTCTTTTCAGACTCAGCCCGCCTGCACCCAGGTGATGAAAAAGTTTTATTGCTCACACAAAGCCTGTTTGGTGGTCTTTTCACAAGGACGTGCATGACAGTCAAGATATCGAGACCATGCTGGCCAACATGGTGAAACCCTGTTTCTACTAAAAATAGAAAATTGGCCGGTTGTGGCACATGCCTGCAGTCCCAGCTACTCAGGAGGCTGAGGCTGCAGAATCACTTGAACCCGGGAGGTGGAGCTTACAGTGAACCAAGATCTTGCCACTGCACTCCAGCCTGGGCAACAGAGCAAGACTCAGTCTCAAAAAAAGAAAAAAGTCTGGGCGCGGTGGCTCACGCCTATAATCCCAGCACCTTGGGAGGCCGAGGCGGGCGGATC
>NC_045450.1:74395838-74418018 GCF_002776525.5 Piliocolobus tephrosceles
CAACAGCTACCAAATTTCCACACTGGCAACACCCTTCTTTTTCAGCTGGGACGATGCCGGAGTGTGAAGGAGTTTGAGAAGCTGAACCGCATTGGAGAGGGTACCTACGGCATTGTGTGTGAGTGTCCAGAGCGTGTAGCCGCAGCTCGTGGCTGTGACAGTGTGGGACGAGACTGTCGGAGCAGCAGCTGCGTTGGGCTGGATGGGACTCAGACCCTGTGCTCTAAACCAGGGTAGAAGCTTGTTGGCAACTTTAATTCCTGGTGTAGTTATCACAAATGTTATACCATTTCTGGATAAACGGATGCATCCAGTTGCTAATGCCCATAAGCCAAATGTGTCACTGCAGAGTAGTGCAGTGACAGTAGAACTGTCAGAGAAATAAAATACAGAACTTCCCAGAAGCAGCAGGAGCTGCACACGACGCTCATGTCTGTAACCTCAGCAACTCTGGAGGGGTCACCTGTGCCCAGGTGGTTTTTCTTTTTGTTTGTTTTTGAGATGGATTTTGCTCTGTTGCCCAGGCTGGAGTGCAGTGGCATCATCACAGCTCACTGCAGCCTTGATCTCCCAGGCTCAAGTGATCCTCCCACCTCAGCCTCCTGAGTATCTGGGACCACAAGAGTACAGAATCACACCTGGCTGATTTTTTGATTTTTGGTAGAGATGGGATCTCCCTATGTTGCCCAGGCTGGTCTTGAACTTCTGGGCTCAAATGATCCTCTGCCTCAGCCTCCCAAAGCACTGGGATTACAGGTGTGAGCCACTGCACCCGGCGAAGCCTAGGAGTTTGAGGCTGTAGTGAGCTGTGATCGCGCCACTGCACTCCAGCCTTGGCAACAGAGGGAGACCCTGTCTCAAAAAAACCAAAACCACCACACACAACTGAAGCTCATAACAGCTGTGAAATTGGCGTAGATCATTCTGGAAGCTGCACACATTGGCACGGTGTTGTGTAGAGCCATCTTCACACAAAATACGGTTCACTTTTTCTGCATAGAGTACCTTACTTTTAGGACATCACAAGAGCTCAAAGCTGTGATCTGCGTGCTGAGGAGGCGCACAGGGAGAGCCTGGAGCCACAGAACTGAGTGGCTGGAGGCCAGGGTCAAGCACAGAGCAAAGCTGGGCACCCCCTGCGCAGTTCAAATGAGGAAACCCCCCAGGGAGCAGGTGTCTTGGGCTAGAAGTGTTGCACAGAGTGAGGATTGAGTGTCACGGGCAGGAGGTTGTCAGAGGAAAGAACGGGGACCCCTGTGGCTCACGGAGAGGTTCCTGTGCAGCACTAGGGGCCGACGAGGGGCATCGATGGAGGTCGTCACCGACGCGTTTCCATTGCAGATCGGGCCCGGGACACCCAGACAGATGAGATTGTCGCGCTGAAGAAGGTACGGATGGACAAGGAGAAGGATGGTGAGCAGGAAGATGGGGTGCTGGGACCCCACACTGGGAGGAGGCAGAAAGGTGTGAGTTACCTGAAGTTTCCTCAGAGCGACTGCACGGTGGCTGTAGGGGGCCATCCTCTGGGCGGGTTCTGGTGTGGCCCAGCGCGTCACCCCCAGGTCCACACGCAGCCTCAGCTGTCTGCCAGGAGGGCTCTGCGGTCTCCATCCTCTCCTCCCCCTCCTGTCGGGTGGGCCCCCCTCACTGCAGGCTCAGCTCTGCTGTCCCCTCCACCCCCAGCACCTGCCTGCGTAGGCAGGGCCCTGCCACCCCCAGACAGATACCCACGGTGGCTAGAGAGGTGCTGGTGCCTATTTGGTCAAGAAAGAGTTAAAAGTGCTTATTGGGGTCGCCCGGATCCTCCCTCAGGTGGGGACGGCTGCAGCGACTGGCATCAGGTGTTCATGAAGCCCCGGGAGTGGCTGGGGTTGGGGCGTCCCCGTCATCACTGGGGTGGGGTTCACTGAGGCCGCCTCCCTCCCCAGGCATCCCCATTAGCAGCCTGCGGGAGATCACGCTGCTGCTCCGCCTGCGTCACCCCAACATCGTGGAGCTGAAGGAGGTGGTTGTGGGGAACCACCTGGAGAGGTACGCGGTCTCCTGCTCCGTGCATCGGGCCCCAGGGAGCATGTATCTTGGGCTAGAGGTGTTGCACAGAGTGAGGACTGAGTGTCCCTGGGCATGAGGTTGTCAGAGAAGAGATGGCCCCACCTCACTGCCTGGCTCAGCCCATTGTCAGAGGTGGACACAGGTTGTCCTGCCCGTGTCCCCTCCTGCAGCAGGGGAGGGTCCACTTTGACCCCTTAGGAGAAGGCCGGAGGGTGGTATGCATCTTCTGTTTCTTCTAGCATCTTCCTGGTGATGGGTTACTGTGAGCAGGACCTGGCCAGCCTCCTGGAGAATATGCCAACACCCTTCTCGGAGGCCCAAGTGCGTGGCAGAGGGCCTGGGGTGGGGGAATGGGCTTCATGGTGGTGGCGCACCATGTGGTGCACATTTGTAACAAAACAGGGCCACCTGGGGACTTGCAGAGCTGCTGATGCCTCTGCCTCCACCTCCCAGTGTGTCAGTGAGCTTCAATGAGGTAGAATTCCTGTGGTGGGGGCATCTGCTGGGAGCATGCAGCCCCGGGGCCGAGAGCCTTGTGAGGGCACTGGTTTCCTGGGCTGTTGTGACTGCCAGTCCTGCTGGCCAGTGTGGGTGTGGCAGGGCTCGGCTGGGCTTCCCTGCAGGCTCAGCCTGACTGGCACCTCTGACCCTCTACACAGGTCAAGTGCATCGTGCTGCAGGTGCTACGGGGCCTCCAGTATCTGCACAGGAACTTTATCATCCACAGGTGGGTGACAGCTTGCCAGAGTCGGAAGCACAGATTCGGCTGAGGCCTGACTCTGCTGCCTCCTATGGAAAGTTACTAAAAGCTCAAGGGTTTCCAGCTGCAGCAGCCTGCCCACTGCTTGCACTCCATTTGTGTTTTATTCTAAAACAGAGAACGGGTCTCTCTGTGTTGCCTAGGCTGGTCTCAAACACCTGGGCTCAAGTGAGCCACCCACCTGGGCCTCCCAAAGTGCTGGGATTACAGGTGGGAGCCACCGTGCCTGGCCATGCACTCCCATTTTTAAAAGGCTCAAACATTAAGAGCATGTATGGGTTCATGAAAAAATAATAATAAAGATACTAGGCCAGGCATCACCAGGCCTGTAATCCCAGCACTTTGGGAGGCCAAGGCGGGTGGATCACGAGGTCAGGAGATTGAGACCATCCTGGCTAACATGGTGAAACCCTGTCTCTACTAAAAATAAAAAAATAAAAAAAAATTAGCCGGGCTTGGTGGTGGGTGCCTGTAGTCTCAGCCGCTCAGGAGGCTGAGGCAGGAGAATGGCATGAACCCAGGAGGTGGAGCTTGCAGTGAGCCGAGATCGCGCCACTGCACTCCAGCCTGGGCAACAGTATGAGACTCTGCCTCAAAAAAAAAAGATACTAAAAAGCCCAAACATGAGGAAACGTGCAGTGAGTCTATGGACATCAATGCTGTGGGAGAGGTCTTATCCCCCGGTGACCCTCACCCTCTGGTGTGGCATCAGTGCCATGGGGGAGGTCTCATCCTCCGGTGGCCCTCGCCCTCTGGTGTGGCATCAGTGCCATGGGGGAGGTCTCATCCCCCCGGTGGCTCTCACCCTCTGGGAACCACCTGTCACTATTTTTCTATCACAGGGACCTGAAGGTTTCCAACTTGCTCATGACTGACAAGGGCTGTGTGAAGACAGGTGGGTGCAACTTGTGCCAGGCCCTGTCCCTAGATTGTGAGCCCTCACTTGGTGACACACGCTCCCCTTTCTGCTGCAGCGGATTTCGGCTTGGCCCGGGCCTACGGTGTCCCAGTAAAGCCAATGACCCCCAAGGTGGTCACTCTCTGGTGAGTCCTTCTGAAGCGTGGTGGCCCCTGGGGACCAGGCCTGCCTGGTGGAGGGCTCCTTGCGACGTCAGGCTGAAGCTGCAAATGACCTTGGGAATGTTAAGCTGTAGGGTTTGTGCAAACTCATAAACGCTGGGTCTAGGACAGCCTCCAGGACACAGCAGGGCTGTCCCACAAAATGGTGAGAGCCCGGCTCAGTGGCGTCAAGGGACCTGCCTAGCTGACATACACCTCGCCCTGAGAGCCAGAAACACACTGTGGCCAGGAAACCATGTCTGGAGGGAAGGCCACTTCACAGACTGAAGGATGGGCAGCTTGCATGCTTTCCCTGGTTCTTCCTCTTGGATACTTTCAGCCAAACAGGGTCATGCTTAGCAAGGGCTGAACATCAGAGTTGGTCAGACACAGGTCAGGACACCACATGTCGTGTAGTCCCCATCTGAGAACAGGTTGGTGGTGGCTGGTGTGGCTGTGTGCCGAGGGTCTGTGGTCCCTGCGACTCAGGATGCCGCTGCACGTGCTGCCACCGGCAGCCGTTGCTGTGTGCGCCACCTAGATCTGCAGGGCTTGGGGCAGAGGGTGGTCCCAGTTGGGACAGGTTTCCAGGTCACCACAGGCTCTCAGGGAGGCTGTGTCCTGTGGAGGCTTGGGCTGGGGGAGAGGAGCCGGCTGTACTGAGGTGGGTGCTGCTTTGTGCAGGTACCGAGCCCCCGAACTGCTGTTGGGAACCACCACGCAGACCACCAGCATTGACATGTGGTGAGGAGCGGTTACTGCTCCCGGGGCCTCCGGTAGGGCTGGGACGGGAGCTGGGGCACCTGGTTCCTGAGCTCAGCCTCAGGGGAGGGGCAGGACTGCAGTGGGGTCTTTGCCAGCCTCCCACTCCCAGGGAGGTGGGCCTGAGCCTGGGAACCCAGGAGGAGGTGTGAGAACTTAGCTTGCTGTGGAGCACAGAGGTCTGCAGGAGGCACGCCTGCCCCTGCCCTTGTCACCCGGAGGCCTGCAGGGCCCGGGAGGGGAGCCAGTGGTCCCTGCCTGTCCTTTATCCTTCACCGTGTCCCTGATCCAGCGTGCCTCACGCTGGCGGGGTCAGCAGAGGTCTGGCCGCAGCGAGGTCCACTGTTCTCTGCAGGGCCGTAGGCTGCATCCTGGCCGAGCTGCTGGCCCACAAGCCCCTGCTCCCTGGCACTTCCGAGATCCACCAGATCGACTTGATCGTGCAGCTGCTGGGGACACCCAGTGAGAACATCTGGCCGGTGGGTGTCCTGGGCAGACCGGCAGCCCCCTGCCCGTGCCCACGCCCTCTGTGCCTCAGCTCCTGCCTCCTATAGGGCTTTTCCAAGCTGCCGCTGGTCGGCCAGTACAGCCTCCGGAAGCAGCCCTACAACAACCTGAAGCACAAATTCCCGTGGCTGTCGGAGGCCGGTCTGCGTCTGCTGCACTTCCTGTTCATGTACGACCCCAAGAAAAGGTGCTGTCTCTGCATGGGGGGCAGGGACCCCCACCACCCACACTGTCGAGACCGTTTCCCAGAGCCCAGCCTCACTGCAGCAGAGAGGCCCCTCCCCAGGCACAGCCGCTCAGAGCGGTTTCTGGCCACCAGGCTTCCTTTAAGAACTTGAATCACAGCTGCTCAGCTGGGTGGGAGATGAGGAAGCCGGACTCACGAGTCGCACTAATGCAGGCTGCCTCCTCCAGGGCAACGGCCGGGGACTGTCTGGAGAGCTCCTACTTCAAGGAGAAACCCCTACGTGAGTGTCCAGGGTTCCTCAGACTTGCTCTGCAGGGAGCGAAAACGGCTGGGAGCCCGTTTTGCCGGGAGTGGGTGGTGGAGAATTGGCCTGGTGCCCTCACTGATGGCACCCCCTTTCTAGGGTAAGAGGACAGGGGCATGTGGAGGCGCAGACAGCCGAGGGCCAGGTCCAGAGGCAGAGCTGGACTCAGACCTGGGCCTGCTTCCCTTATCTGGGTCCCTGCCCCGCCCAGCACTGAGCTACCCTTCTCCCTGCAGCCTGTGAGCCGGAGCTCATGCCCACCTTTCCCCATCACCGCAACAAGCGGGCCGCCGCGGCCACCTCTGAAGGCCAGAGCAAGCGCTGTAAACCCTGACGGTGGGCCTGGCATATGCCTGTATTCCCACACCATGTCTTCGGGCGGCGGTGTCTGTGAAGGGTGCTAGTAGGAGCTGACGAGGTGCCTGGGACCCAGCTCATCCCCTTGACTTCCTCCACTGACTTCCTCCCACTGTGTGCCCTGAACCCACTACTGCCCCCAAACAGGCAGGGCATGAATGCAGGGTGACGGGGGGTGGGGGCTTCCAGCCCGTGCACCCTGGAAGGGTGGGTCTGGCGGCCCCACCTGTGGCCGCAGGGGTCCTGCTGTGTTGGAAACGTGGGACCACTGAGGGGTCTCCTGCGGTTCTCCTCGCTGTACTGGAAGCATGGGACCACTGCTTCTTGGGAGGAGTGGCGGCTGCAGTCCCCCCGCTGTCGTCGAGTTGTGGTGGATGCTGGCCTGGGATCAGCGGGCCCAGAAGACCTTCGTATCCCCCCTCAGTGGCCCAGGGCTGCCCCGTGCATGGTTTGGCTGTGGTGACCCCAGGTGGACCTGGCAGGACTCCAGATGAGGACAAGAGGGACAAGGTGTGGGGTGGGAGCCACAATTGAGGATGCCCCAAGACCACCAAGAGCCCTGGGCTGGGGGCTGAGCTATATCCCTGCTCCCCACGGAGGCCCCAACGGGGGCTCATGGCTCAGATGCGGAGCAAAACTAGGCTCTTGTTGGATAAAAGCTTTCTTAACAGACATGGTTTCACCAGCGTTTAATGTGCTCTGATGCTGACCATCCCTCTGAGTGTGCTGCGGAGGAAAGGGTGGGGAGGAGGGTGGGGAGAGCAGGCTCAGCTTCAGTGGATGCACCCTGCCCCCTCCCTCTCCAGACCCGAGGTTAGGGCAGAGCCATCTCCTCTCTAGCCTGTGGGCTGCACCCAAGGGGAGGGGAGGGGCATCGTTACCACTGGACTGACCAAGACCCAGCCGCCTGGGTGTCCTGCCTACAGCCCCTCCGCCCAGCAGCAGGGACGCTCAGGCCTTCCCAGCTGTCTGCTGCCCGTTCCTGCGGCTCTCGGGCACCTCCACATCTGGTTTGAGGTCAGGTCCTTTCCTTTCTGTGGGCCCAGCTGCTGAGCCACCCAAGGGGAGGGCTGGGGTCCCTGAAGCCAGGTCGGCCATGCACCCGGCAGAGCCCCCCAGATCGGCCCCAGCAGAGCTTGGCGGGGGGACCTCGGTGTCACCAACAGGCCCTTGAGGACACCCGTGTGGAGAATCCCTGGGACGTGTGGAGGACCAAGTCCTGAGCCCTATCCTGCAGGGAGTGGGCCCCAGGCACAGTGTCCTTCTCAGAGACAGGTTCAGGCACTGGCTGGAACAGGCTGGATCCCCCTACCCAGCACATGTGGGCATGCGTCTGGGTTCCGAGGGCGGGGAAATGTGGAAAGGCTCCTGCTGGCCAGCTTAGGCCTGCTGCCCTCGGAGCTTTCCATGTACAGAGTCCCACCGCCAGCAGGGGTTGGCCTGGACTCTTCCACCCCCTGCTGTGCTCAGAGCTCCCCCAGGGACAAGGCAACCAGAGGCCCAGTCCCCTCGCCAGCAAAGAGAAAAGCACCACGGGAGCTGTCTCCCAAGAGCCCTTGACCTGGGGCCCCGCTGGCCTAGGGCCGGGCTCCAGGACTGCTGTAGAGCAGAGTGTCCATCTGTGCACGCTGCAGCCACAAGCGCCGCTGGGCGTCGCCAAGCAGCACACGCAGCGAGTGGCCCGGGCGGCAGGCAGGCAGGGCTGCACAGTGGGCAGCATGCAGCTGGCGACAGGTGTCACAGCAGAGGGTGGGCAGGGCGCCAGGGGACAGGCAGCTGTGTGCCTGGTAGCCTGGGGGCTCAGAGACAGACCTGTAGGCTGAGGCTGGTACCCCCTCTGCCCGAATACGCCTCGGGCTGGCCCCTGCAGAGCTTTCAGGGGTGGCCAGGTCGCCAGGCCTACTCAGCTCACGGTGCAGAGAGAGGAAGGAGAAGGCGGAGGGTTCTGGTTCTAGCCCCTCCTCCAAGGCCCCATAGGGTGGGCTGCTGGCCTGCGGCAGCTCCTCAGCTGGGGGCTCCCAGGTCCGGCCCCCAGTGCCCCATAGTTTGGCACTCTGCTCCCACAGTGGTGGCCTGTAGGCCACCTCCGCCGAGGGTGAGTCAGGGCCTGGTGACGGCTCCTCATACAGGCTGGCGTCCTCCGACCCCTCGTCCTCCTGCAGGTCCCGATACAAGTCCAGTGGGGCCCTGTAAGCAGCAGGGGAGCCTCGGGGGGGCAGGGGTGGAGGCTCCTCATC
This sequence comes from Piliocolobus tephrosceles, assembly GCF_002776525.5. NCBI lineage: Eukaryota > Metazoa > Chordata > Mammalia > Primates > Cercopithecidae > Piliocolobus > Piliocolobus tephrosceles. The sequence goes on from NC_045450.1 coordinate 74,404,064, forward strand.
CTGGGCCAGCCGCTGCTGCAGCCAGGCCACACAGGAGGCCACGTCCCCGCTGGCACGCCGTGCCTGCAGCAGCTCCTCAGCTGGTAGTACACTGGTGCCCAGCTGGGCCAGCACCTCGCCCAGGATTTCACACTCCAGCCGGAGAGCGAAGCAGCCCAGGGCCACCTGCACCAGCTGGCAGGCGGGGGGCAGGGCGGTCACCATGAGCCGGTGGCTGTCCCTGCGCACGTAGCCCATCTTCTGGAAGCTCTTCAGGAGGAGGTCATCTGAGAGCACACCCTTCAGCACGTGCACGTAGCCCCCGGAGAATGTCTGCAAGGGAGTGGCCCGGTCAGTGCTGCCCACCCTCCCATAGGCCGGACCCTAGGATACAGTGTGGGTCCGGGATCTGTCGGCTCAGGCCTTGGCAGCTTTTGATGCTCAGGCCCAACCCCAGAGACTAGGCTTAGCCAGTCTGGGCCAGGCCCAAACACGAGAATTTCTTTTTTTTTTTTTTTTTTTTTTCCGAGACAGAGTCTCAAAAGTGCAGACCACTGCTGCACTGTCTGGAGTGCAGTGGTGCAATCTCGGCTCATTACAACCTCTGCCTCCCAGGTTCAAGCAATCCTCCTGCCTCAGCCTCCCCAGTAGCTGGGACTACAGGTGCACGCCACCATGCCCCGCTAATTTTTGTATATTTAGTACAGACGGGGTTTCACCATGTTGACCAGGAAGGTCTTAATCTCTTAACCTCATGATCCCCCCGCCTTGGCCTCCCAAGTGCTGGAATTACAGGTGTGAGCCACCATGCCCGGCCGAATTTCTTAAAATTTAATGGAAAAAACAACTAATACATTAACCTGGCTCACGAATCAGAACAAAATAAAGAGCTTACTGAGAAATTCCACTGTTCTGGGTTCCCACCACTCCCTTCACCCCTGGAGATGGCCTAATCAGTTTTGAATGTATTTGCCCATACAGATTTTGTTTGCCCCTCTTATGAGGTAGCCCACCCCCTTTTTTTTCCACCTCTTTTCTTTGTAAGGTTTCTAACCAAAGCTAGACAGGTAGCCTGTTAAACGTGTTGTTCTGAACTTTGTTCTTTTCCATTCTAGAAGAGCAGGACGGAAGCTCTAGCATTCATTCCCCCTGCTATGTGGTATTCCACCACGGGGGTGCAACATCTGTTTTCAGAGCTCTACAGAGGCTGTCCGTGCACTGGGCTGACAGCCATGGGATAGCAGAAGGGTGAGTGCTTTCTTTTGTTTCTTTGAGACGGAGTCTCGCTCTGTCACCAGGCTGGAGTGCAATGGCACAATCTTGGCTCACTGCAGCCTCCACCTCCCAGGTTCAAGGGATTCTCCTGCCTCAGCCTCCTGAGTAGCTGGAGTTACAGGTGTACACCACCGCACCCAGCTAATTTCTTTTTTTTTTTTTTTTTGAGACGGAGTCTCGCTCTGTCGCCCAGGCTGGAGTGCAGTGGCACGATCTCTGCTCAGTGCAAGCTCTGGCTCCGGGGTTCACGCCATTCTCCTGCCTCAGCCTCCTGTGTAGCTGGGACTACAGGTGCCTGCCACCACGCCTGGCTAATTTCTTTTTGTATTTTTAGTAGAGATGGGATTTCACCATGTTGGCCAGGATGGTCTCAATCTCCTGACCTCGTGATCCGCCTGTCTCGGCCTCCCAAAGTGCTGGGATTACAGGCGTGAGCCACCGCGCCTGGCTAATTTTTGTATTTTTTAATAGAGATGGGGGTTTCACCATGTTGGTTAGGCTGGTCTCGAACCCCTGACCTCGCGATCCGCCCACCTCAGCCTCCCAAAGTGCTGGGATTACAGGCGTGAGCCACTGCGCCCGGCCAAGGGTGAGTGCTTTCTAGCCTACAGTTAAGTGAAGAACTAAAGGAACCTCAGGACAATCACTGCGAGCGTCTCCTGACTCTAAAATTCCCTCACTCAGGCACTCCCAGCATCTAATGGCATGACACGGCCCACGTGTGGAGCACCCAGGGCCTGCAGCACTCAGCTCGGGGCTTCGATTCATTCCTCTGGCCCCATGAACTAGACTGTTCTTGTGTCTCTGTCTCAGGGGAGGAAAGGGGCCGAGATTAGCTAACTTGGCCAAGGCCTCCCGGCCAGGAGGCAGCAAGACTAGGTCCAAACCAGGGCTGCCCAGCACTGAAGCGGGTTATTCCCCTGCCCTGCCCCGCTGGGAGGCCTCAAGGGCGGGCCTGTCCGTCTCATGAATGAGAGTCCTGGCCCCTCCGACCAGCAGGTGTCCCCAGGGAGCCGCGGAGAGACGGCCGCTGCCATGGCAACCGGCGGAGGCGTAGCTCGCCCACGTGCGCAGTAACGTCATCTGCTTCCTACTCTTCCGAATTAGCTCAGAGCTCCCGGCGACCCTGCCCCCTCCTGCCGCCAGGAGCTCACCTAGAGGGGCCAGGCCAGCCCTAGGGCACAGCCTCCGGCCCCAGGCCGAGGAGTTCACTAGGTCTGTGCCAGCCCTGAGACTTCACAGGGATGCACCCATCTGCTGTCCTCCTCTGCAAATGGGATTGGCCCATATCCTAGAGGAACTAGGATGACCACGGGACCTCAAGTCCCTTCTGTGCCCCTGTCCTCATATTTCCATGGCAACTGGGGCCGCGAGGCCTCTTAGGGAAGACACTGACGCAAGCTCTCAGGGCAGGACCCCGTAGGCAGCACCCAGCCTGCCCTCGCCCACCCCATGATCTCAGCCCTAGGCGCTCGGAGCCTTGAGAAGCCCACCGGGCACTGAGGATACCTCTCCCTCGAAAGGCGTGGTCCCCCATGGTCGACGGCCCCGCGACCCGCAGGCCAGGACGAGGGGCGCGCTCCTCCTGACCTGGCGCCTACCTTGATGGTGGTGAACTCCTTCCTCCAGGGCAGCAGGTACAGGTGCACTGCGGCGAGTTCCAGCAGCTCGAAGGCGCGGGCCAGGCCGCGTAGCGCGGGCGCCAGGTCGGCGCGGCCCCACAGCCCGTCGGTGAACAGCGCCAGCGCGTCGTCCTGCAGCGCCCCGTGCAGGTCGAAGTCCTCCACCAGGATCTGCCAGAGCACCGCGCGCAGCGAGGGGTCCCCGCACACGCCCGCGCGGCCCCGTCGCAGCTCGCGCTCCAGGCACAGGCGGTAGTCCTCGGACAGCGAGCTGCTGCCCATCCTGCGGGGGGCGGGGGTCAGGGACCTACGGCCGCGCCCCGCCAGCCGCTCTCTCCCCGAGCCCCCACCCAGCGTCCCCAGCACCCCTCGAGCCTGGAGACCCCGCCCCCACCGGCTGGGCGCCCCTGGTACCTTCGGCACCCCCTACCCTGGAGACCTCGGCCCCATCAGCTGTCCGCCCACCCAACGATCCAGGTCCCTCCAGTGGGCGCCCCCGCACCTCCAGCCCCTCCCTCTAGCCTGGGTACCTCGGCTTTCCAGGGGCACCCCTGGTTATCGACCGCACCCTTCTCTAGACACGCGCTTCCGCCCGTTGAGCCCTCTCCCGACCAGAGCCCCTTCGCCCGTCAGACAAAGCTGCGGACCCCGCGGGTGACGGCGCTACCTGTCTGTCCCCAGCGGTCTCCAGCCGCCGCCGCTCAATTCGGGCCTCCCCGCGCGCCGCGCGCTTCCGCCGGGAGCCGGCTCCGCCCGGGGTCCGCGGCCGTGACGCTAGGGGCGGGGCTTGGCAAGGCCCCGCCTCTGGCTAATTTAGGAGGGGCGGGGCCTCTGCGCCTGGGCGGGTCCTGGTGGAAGCAAGGGAGGAGGAGGCGTCCCGCCCAGCCGAGCACCTGCACGAGGCACCCCGAGAGCCTCCTGTCACCGCGTCGCCCGTCTCCTCACGGGACCGGTATCGTTCACGACGCCCCTGGGCCGAGGGCTGCGGGCTCATGGCAGGCACTCAGTGAACGTTGTGCCTGGGCCGCTCCTCCCCGAGAGACAGGGACCCAGCCTCAGGCGCCTCGGCCGCGAGGAAGCAGGTGCACGGGCTCTTCCCCTGTGGGGTGGGGCCGCCGGCATTACCTGACGGGGATTGGCTGGATCCTGGGAAGAGCCGTTCCTGCGGGGCGGGGCCACCTACACTACCTGGCAGGGATTGGCCGGACCCGGGGGCGGGCCTCCCCCTGTCGGGCGGGGCCATCCCCTTGCGGGAGGCGCCCGCGGCGCGGAAGGTGGGCGCAAGGACAAGTCTTTCAGCCTCGTCTGAAACAGCAGCCTCAGGTGGGTGCGGGGACCTCAGATTCTATTTCTGCTGGCTCCGCTTCCCGGCCTCCTCCTGCACTTGCCATTGCCGCCCTTGAGAGCATCGTCTGGGCGGGTCTCTGAAGCAAGGCGAAGCCGCCCCCTCTCTAAGCTAAAAGCTGACCTGGGCCCCAGATCCATCCAGGCTAAATCTGGGCTACGACTTCCCGGGGACGCTCGGGTTCCTCTGTTCTGTGCTAAAGGCACTTCTCGCATTGCCCAGAAGTAGAGGAGGATGAGGGAGACCCTTGAAGGTCCCAGCCGCGACCCCCCCCACCCCACACCCCCGCTTTGGACAGGCTCTGCTCCTTCACGTCTGTGTCCCTCACCTCTCCAGGCCACCAAAACCAAGGCCCAAGTTTGTTGAAACTTTCTCTGGGCCTGGACGGCGAGGTCCCCGCTTTTTCTTGTAAATTTTACTTGGTAGTTCCCTGCTGGCATCTTAGAAATATTGTGTTCGTGACGCGGTGGCTCATGCCTGTAATCCTAGCACTTTGAGAGGCCGAGGCAGGCAGATCACCTGAGGTCGGGAGTTCGAGACCAGCCTGGCCAACATGGTGAAACCCCGTCTCTATTAAAAATACAAAAATTAGCCGGGCGTGGTGGCTCATGTCTGTTATCCCAGCTACTTGGGAGGCTGAGGCAGGAGAATTACTTGAACCTGGGAGGCGGAGGTTGGGGTTGCAGCGAGCCAAGATCGCACCACTACACTCCAGCCTGGGCAACAGAGGGAGACTCTGTCTAAAAAAAAAAAAAAAAAAAAAATTGTAATGGAGTCGGTGGATCTCCCTATCTAGGTGGCCACCTCTGGACAGGAAGCTCTTTTACTTACAGTTTACTGAACCCAGCCTTGGTGTCCAGTGCCACCATGAGTCCACACCAGTTCTCGGGGCAGCTAACTTTGTAAGCCTCAACTCCTTTGTTTTATTCTTCTTCTGATGTGGAGGAGGGTAGAGGTAACTGCTCTGCCTTCGTCCTTCCTGAATTTGGTGGCACCAGCCCATCCATCAGCAGTGGGCCTAGATCTCCTCCCGGGGGCCTGGGCCGGTTTTTGCATCTGCCTCAACCCATGGAGTGAGTTCCGAGGCTAGATCATAAACATGTCACACCCCGGCCTTGTGTTGAGATATTTAGCCTCTGATATGGTTTGGCTGTGTCCACACCCAAAATCTCATCTTGAATTGTAATCCCACAAGTCACAGGCAGCACCAGGTGGAGATAATTAAATCATGGGGGCAGCTTCCTCCATGCTGTTCTCGTGATAGTGAAAGGAACGAGATCTGATGGTTTTATGAGGGGTTCTCCCCTTTGCTTGGCACTCATTGTCTCTCCTGTGGCTCTGTGAGGAGACGCCTTCTGCCCTGATTGTAAGTTTCCTGAGGCCTCCCCAGCCATGCAGAACTGTGAGTCAATTAAACCTCTTTTCTGTATAAATTACCCAGCCTCAGGCAGCTGTTTACAGCAGCATGAGGACAGACTAACACATACCCTCAGAACCCAGCCACTAGCGTGAAAAGGCCACAGCCGTGTGCGGAGGTTTTGGGCTGCAAACTTCCACCTGCAAATTCACATTCACCTGGAGCCTATTCTTGGGACTTTTTTGGAATAGTTTTTCCAGACAGAATCAAGATAAGATGAGGTTTTCTGGGTTGGCATGGCCTCTAAATCCAATATGACTGGTGTCCTCATGAGAAGAGGGAAACTTAGATATGAACGCACAGAAGACCGCCTAAAGACAGAGGCAGAGTGGGACGAGGGAGCGTGAGCTAAGGTAACACAAGCTGTGTTAGAGCCACCAGAAGCTGGTGAATTCTTCTGGTGAAGAACAAGGAATTCTTCCCTAAAGCCTCCAGAGGGAGTCAGCCCTGCTGACAGCTTGATTTTGACTTCAGGCCTGCAAAATGGTGAGAGAGAACATTTCTGCTGTTGTAAGGCACCCATTTTGTGGTCGTTTCGGCAGCCCCAGGAGACCCATCCAGTCCTCATGTCGTCGTTCTGACAGCCCTGAGGTCCCAGCCGATAGTTGGCCCCAACTATAGACAGCAGATACCCTGGTGACCTACTTTAACATCATCACCTCTGTAGAGAGCCTGTCTCCAAACACAGTCCCACTGAGGTCCTGGGGTTCAGATCTCAACACTGGAATTTAGGGAGACACGATTCTGTCGCCCAGGCTGGAGTGCAGGCGCGATCTTGGCTCACTGCAAGCTCTGCCTCCCGGGTTCACACCATTCTCCTGCCTCAGCCTCCCGAGTAGCTGTAGCTGGGACTACAGGTGCCCGCCACCACACCCCGCTAATTTTTTATTTTCAGTAGAGACATGGTTTCACCATGTTAACCAAGATGGTCTCGATCTCCTGACCTCGTGATCCGCCCACCTTGGCCTCCCAAAGTGCTGGGATTACAGGTGTGAGCTACGATGCCTGGCCAGCTTCTGCTGTTTTTCTAATTGGGGCTCTTAGTTTTTTCTTTATTTGTAGGATTTCTAAAAGGAATCCTATTATTCATTCCTGTCTTATGGGGGAGCCGCAAGCTCAGAGAGGGCAAAGTTGCAAGGCAAGCAGCAGCACCTGAACACGTCTGGCGGCTCTCAGTGCCAGGGAGACAGCCGAGCCAGGACGTGCCCAGCCCCCAAAGTGCCAGCTCTCAGTGCCAGGGAGACAGCCGAGCCAGGACGTGCCCAGCCCCCAAAGTGCCGGCTCTCAGTGCCAGGCAGACAGCTGAGCCAGGACGTGCCCGGCCCCCAAAGTGCTCAGGCTGCAGGTGTGGCCTGATGCCAAGCCAGCAGGTGCTCCCACGCCAGGATTTGTTCAAGACACAGCTCATCTCCACCATTCCATGAAGTGGGCTTTTAAATCCCATCTTCTAGACACCCAACACTGAGGCCGGAGCAGGGACCCTACCCAAGCTCCAAGGCACCATGGCCAGCTGGGGTTCACATCGAGGGCTGGGGCAGGTGCTCCAGCTCTGCCCCCACCCAGAGACACTTCTTCTGTCTCCCCACAGGGTCCTCAGGGGTAACCAGCCACTGCTGAGGGTGCAAGCACAGAGCATCTCACCGACGTCCACAGCTACTGGTTTTAAGACTGTTTCCGAGGACAGTCACACTGCCCCACAGCCAGCTCCTGGTAGCATCTAGGGCTGGGACCTCCACCCCACCAGCCCTGCCTCCTCGTGTCATCTCAAGCTGCTGGCGGTGCCTTTCTTGAAGAACACTACATCCTGATCTGCTCACACCCCCCTGGCAGATGCTGTCCACGCCCAGCGGCCTTCCGTGCACCTCAGAGCATTTGTGTCCCCATGCACAGAACGGTGGTGATTCCCAAGACCCTCGGGTGACTGCTCTGGGCTCAGATCCCCAGTGATGACCTAGGACCCCAGCCTCACCCCCTCCTTCCCACCCACTGATGCCCTGCAGAGCTCTCCTGTCCAAGAGGGTGAAGCCCATACCTGCCTGGCCAGGAACAGCCCCAAGAGGACCCTGCTTCTATGCAGAGGGTCTTGGAGGCTGGCAGATGCTCAAGAGGTGGGGCCAGGCTTGGTTTGGGGCTGGGCTGTGGCTCCTTCCCCCACATCCTCAGCGGCCTCTGCCGTGGGCAGCAGGGGTGGTTGTGCTGCCTGGCCAGTGGGGTGGGGATTCAGGGAACCACACGGCAAAGCACAGCAGTGACCTCTTTATTTTGGGCTGGGTGGGGGCAGCATGTGACAGTTAAGAGGGCTGACCCTTGGGCTGCACGGACCTGGAGAAGATGCCCAGGGTCCCGGAATGTTCATGGCCCACAGCCAAGATGAGCAAGGGCAGGGAATGTCCTGGGCTCAGAGCCCTGGACCCCGCAGGGATGTCCCTGCCCATCAGCAATCAGCACAGCCTCCCACCAGCTGCACCCCAGGCCCCAGCCGGCCCTTGTTCCTGATCCAGACAAGAAACTAGTTCATGGGGCTGTAACTCCCCTTCTAGGGGTCAGAGGGGACAGAAACTGGACTGCCGTCTCCACCGCTGGCTGGCTCAGGGACCCCTCTTCCCTGATGCTCCCCAGGAGCTGCCCCAGTGAGGCGCTAGGCAGGACCCAGCCAGATGCTCATCGCTGAGCCCGCACCCACCAGAGCCTGCAGCTTCCCTTCTCAGGGCCTCTCTGAGGCCTGCACAGGTAAGCAGGGCCTGGTTCCTCCTGGAGCTGATTCAGCCCCTTTCTGTTGGGGCAGAGGTGCCAACCCCAAGCTCCAGGGTTAGATGTGAGGTGGGGAAGGGGCAAGAGCTGGAGAGCACACCACAGTGGACAAGCCCCCGCCATGTGCAGAGCAGCGTGAGGCTCCAGGATGGTCCTCAGTGGATCCCGTGGCTCCGGGTGCAGGAGAGATGGCCCTGGGAGGCGAGGCCGGGCCCTGCAGGGGCCCTGGGGTCTGGCTCTACTACTTGGCCAGGCCTCCCTGGGGCAGCAGCTCCACGTAGCTCAGGGCACTCTGCAGTGATGTCAGGCAGTAGCCCTCCTCTCCGATTAGGTACCTGCACGGATGGCAGGGGCAGCTGTGTCATCTGGAGGAACAGAAGGACAGCCCCGGCCCTCCAGAAGGCAGTGTCTGCCCTCCCGGTTCAGGACCTGGGTGCTGAGGGTGCGCAGGTGGGGCTGTCAGGGCGGCTGGGCTAGCGGGGGCCTTTCCCACCCACTCTGTGCTTGTCCTTGGACGGCAGAGCCAGGGATGCCCCTCGATCCCCTGACTGTCCCCTCCCCAGGCAGATGTTGCTCGGGGCAGCCCCCAGCTCCTGCTGCTGGGGAGAGGCTGAGCTAAGCAAAGGGCCACGGGACATGTGGCAGCAGGCACTCTGCACAGGTAGACCCACACGGGCTGTCCAAAGGCGTGGCTGTGACGGAGCCACACGCTGCCCTCCCCAGATGCCACTGACAACCACCGTTTAGGTTGAGGGATGAGGTCCCTGCTCTTCCCACAGAGACCCCCGCCCTGCCCCCGCCGGGCTCTACCCCTCGTGGATGAACTCCTCCAGGGCCGCACACTCCGACACCAGCTGAGGGAGGCCACTCCTTAGCACCACGAAGGACAGGATGGGCAGCAGGTCGTCGGCACCACTGTGGGGAGGGCACAGCGGCCGTGGGTTGGGGCCAGGGGCCTCTCACTCCACAAACCCAGCAGCTGTGGAGCCATCCTGGCCGTGCTGGCCGCCATCTCTGTGCCCTCCTGTCCTGAGGCACAGAAAGCCTCCTGGGCGAGGTGAGGCTGTCCCTAAACTGCACTGCGGAGCCAGGGCTGGGCCCACACGGCCCTCCTGCTTCTACAGTGCAGCCGGCTGACCCTTCCTCCCTGGCCACACCTCACTCTCCTGGGACTCACATGGCAGCTGCAGCGATGGGCTGGGGCCCGGCCTGGGGTGTGGCCTCCGGTGTGGGGCAGTAGTCTTCCGCACAGACACAGATGACCCGCAGGGTCCGCACTGCGCCACAGACAGCGTTTCAGGGGCAGCCTGAGCCACCCCTTATACCCCGCCCACCCACCCGCCCACCTCCTGGTGGGCCGGGCTGGGAAGAGCTGTGGTGACCCTGGGGACACTGCTCAGACTCCACTTTTGTCCTGGTCTCCTCCCTCCCCACCGGCATGTGACAAGAGCAGCTCAGTGGTGAAGACACAGGCTCCAGGTCACCTACTGGGATGGGAGCCTGCCCCTCCCCCTGCTGACCTATGCACTCCAGCTTCTTCTGGGGGCAGCTCTCCAGGACCAGCAGTCCAAGCTCCTGGGCCGCAGCACAGTAGGGGTAGCCAGTGGCCCCCTTGGCCTCAGGGTTCTGGGGGAGGAGCTTGGTGGGGATGCCAATGGCGGTGGGGGGTGCATTTCTGTAGAGCTCCATGCTCCTGCTCAGGGCAGCCTCCCGGGTTCGGTGCACACTCCTGGGGCAGAGAGAGACCAGGCTAAGGTGCCCCAGGGACCTTGCCCTGGGGACAGAAGCAGGGCTGTGGCTGGAGCTCAGTCCTGGAGAAAACTGGCTACGTATCCCAAGCAAAAAGCCCCAGGGTTGGCAAGACTCCAGGCACGGGAGGGTGCCCACAGTCCTACCTGCAAACTGGAAGCCCCTGAGGATGGCCTCAGGGAAAACCACAGGCTAGGGGAGATTGCGGGGCCAGACAGTGCCAGGGAGCAGGGCAGGCCTCCTGGGAGACACCAGGCCACACGAGTGGTTGTACGGCTGGGTCCATACCTGTACAGGGCCAGCAGCAGAGGCCACAACGGGGAGAAAAAGGGCTCCTCAATGCACGCCAGGCAGCGGTCCTTGGAGGCAGCTGTGTTTAGGCCTTCAAAGGCCAGAAGGGTCAGCGAGAGCAGCCTGTCTGCTGGGAACAGAGCCGGGGACGTCCACATAGGTTCCTCCCCTGCTGGGTCGAGTGGCTCTAAGCCATGGGGCCTTCTTCCACCCAAGCAAGCTCTCTGAGAGGCAGACCAGCTGGCAGTGTCCGGGAGCAGGGGGGAGAGGGCCCTGTCTGGTCCTCTTTCCGCCGCCTTCAAGCCTCCTGCACCCACCCCCGACCCTCCTGGGCCCAGGGCAGGGAGTCTGGGACCGGAAACTGTCCCCTGTTGGGCCAGCAGCCTGAGAAAACACCGGAGAATGATCCTTTTCTCAAAAGCGCCTTTACCCAAAACCGCAGGAACCAGGGGAGACTTTAGAATCAACCCCTGTGTGTGGGGACCCTGGCCAAGTTCCTCAGTGTGTGGGCAGCAGAACGAGAACGCCGTGGCTGCCCGGGCTGTTGGGCCGCCCTCACTGGTTCTTAGAAAACTCTAGGCCGGGCGCAGTGGCTCACGCCTGTAATCCCAGCACTTTGGGAGGCGGAGGTGGGCAGCGGATCACCTGAGGTCAGGACTTTGAGAACAGCTTGACCAACATGGTGAAACCCTGTCTCTACCAGTCTATTTCCAAAATGAGAAGGGCTGAGGCAGGCTGGGTGGACATGAGTCTGATCAGAGGCTCTGACTGACAGACCCTTCCCCAAACAAGCTTGAAATGGACCAGCAACCAGGGGTGAAGAGCTGCGGCAGCTCTCCCAGTGAGGGCCTGGCCTCACCGATGGCGTTATGAATCTCCTCCACTGTGCTCTTCAGCTGCTGCAGCTGGGGCTCCGGCTGCACCCCACGGCCCTGGCCCTGCCGCTCAGACGTCCCCAGGAACTGCTCCAGGTCCTCGAATGAGCTGTCCTTGTCCGGCAATCCGGACGCGGTGTCCCCCAGGGGCGAGGGAGGCCCCACGGGGCCGGGCTGGAGTGGGGGCGTGGGGGGGCAGTCCTGGGGCCGTGGGGCCGCGCTGGGCTCAGGCGGGGACAGCATGCAATGGAGGCTCTGCGAGGACCGCAGACGTCGGCTTCCAGGGTTGGGGGTCGGGGGGCAGCAGCCCGGGGCTGGCGCGGCTGCTCTGCTCACGGCGGGGTACAGGGCGCTGTACACGGCGCACTGCAGCCGCCTCAGGAGCTGCGCGATCGGGTGGTCGGGGAGGCTGCGGGAGAGGAGGGCATGAGAACGCGGCCAGCCCCGGCCGCCCCGTGGCATCCGCAGGTGCTGCGCTGCGCCCGGTTTCAGAGACGCGACAAGCGTCACCTCCTGACAGTGAATGTCGGAAAGTCTGCCCCCCGCCCTCGCTGGGGAGGTGAGAGAAGCCGAGGAAACGCCCTCCGCAAAGGGAGCTGCGGTGTCCACGTGGCGGGGCACAGGGTCCCTGTGTCAGTCCAGCCCCTCTCCGGCACCTGGCACCAGGGAGAGGCGCCCAAGGCCAGTGCGCAGGGGCTCTGTGGGGCCTGAAGGCCCAGCTACCTGAGCAGGTGTGAGACCAGGCTGGTCACGAGTGACAGGTCCCCCGGGCTGCTCTTGAGCTTGGCCTTCCAGTGCTTCGGCCAGTCCTGCGGGACAAGTGGCCTTGAAGGAAAGCACCGTGGGTCCGCCACGACCGGACGCGCCTCACCTCCCACCAATGCCGGCCCCTAGAGACTGTGGGAGCGCGTCCTGGGCGCAGGAAACCCAGGGCCAGCAGGCCCCGCGCCCCGCCCCCGCCCCCACCTGAGGGAGACCTTAGGGGAACCTGGCCCTGCCCCCCTGCTGGGACCCCCCCCCACGACCCCTGGTCTCGCCCCCTCGCTAAATCCCGCCCCCTCGCTCGCTGCCCCACACGGCCTCTGGCCCCGCCCCCTCACTGGGCCCTCCCACTCGGCTCTGGCCACGCCCCCTCGCCGGGATCCTCCTCCAAAGGCTGGGCCCCAGGGGGACGCACGTGGTCCTGCTCGTACTCCAGGATGGCGGCGTAAAGGGCCCGCTGCTCCCGTTCCTCCGGGGTCAAGGCGACCTGGCTGCAAAACCTCCTGGGGAGAAAGGCACGTGGTGGGTCCCAGGGCCAGGCCCTCCCCGCAGCAGCCCCAGGGGCGGGCAGGAATCCCACCTGTTGGCGGCCTCCTGGAGCCGCAGCCGGCGCTCCTCCATCTTTCTCTGGAGCTGGGTGCAGAGTCAAGGGGCCGAGCGTCGGATCTGAGCGGGCCCTCGGTTCCCAACCCCGTCCCACACCCCGAGAGGCCGAGACGTCACAGGGACCCTCCTCAATGAGGGGCTGTCCGCAGGTGAGGCTTCTGGGGCAGAAGGCAGCCTGCGCTCAAGCCAGGAGGGCCGAGCCAGAGAGCCTGGGGGATGGGGGTGAGGACCTTCCCCTGAGGCCATGCCTCTGCAAAGCGGGAAGCCCCTCAGCCCTGTACCCCGACCCTGGAACCTCCGCTCCCCTCGCTGTCCCCTTCTCTGCCCTTGGCTCAAAGCCACACCGAGTTTCCCCTCGGGTGGTCAGAAAGGGTGCTGTCTCCTCCCGGGCTTTGGCGATCACTAGGTTCTCCATCATCTGCCGCTGCAGAGAGAGGGTCTGGGCGGGGAAGGAGGCAGTGAGACCGACTCCCCCACACCCCGCGCCCACGCAACCCCAGGCCCTCTGTAACCCCCACTCACCAGGGATGTCTTCTGCATGGCCTGGCTGGGGTCTAGCCGGGCCATTCGGGCCTCATACGCAGCCTTCAACTTCTGATTCTGCAGGGAGGCCTCCTCCAGTGGCGTCAGCTCTCTGGAAATGTGACGGAGCTGCTGTCTAGACCTCTAGACCCCAGGAAGCCCAGTGGTGTCTGGCCACCAGAGGAGCCTCTCTCATCCTCCGGGATTGCTCTGAGGCCAGGAGGTGAGGAGGAAGAGGAGGGGAGCCATCTGGCCTGGGCTGCAACATCTGCCCCTTCTTGCTTCCTCCTCCAAAACACAGGTTTTGGCCAGGTGCAGTGGCTCCTGCCTGTCATCCCAGCACTTTAGGAGGCTGAGGCCAGGCGGATCACCTGAGGTCAGGAGTTCAAGACCAGCCTGGCCAACATGGTGAAAGCCCGTCTACACTAAAAATACAAAAATTAGCTGGGCGTGGTGGTGCACACCTGTAATCCCATCTACTCAGGAGGCTGAGGCAGAACTGCTTGACCCCCTGAGGCGAGGTCGCAGTGAACCGAGATCTGGCCACTGCACTTGAGCTGGGGTGATAGAGCGAGACTGTGTCTCAAAAAACCAAAACCAAAACAAAAAACATTCAAAACAAAACAAAACAAAACAGGTTTTGGTATTGCCAGGACTTTTGGCTTTTCAAGAGAAGCTGGACCACTGGACTTCTATGGAGATCAGTTATACGGGTTTGGCAACAGCGTGAATCTTGTTAAAGCAAGCTTGTGCAACAACCC
>NC_045450.1:74428018-74435578 GCF_002776525.5 Piliocolobus tephrosceles
TGCAATCTTGGCTCACTGCAAGCTCTGCCTCCCAGGTTCATGCCATTTTCCCGCCTCAGTCTCCCGAATAGCTGGGACAACAGGCGCCTGCCACCACACCCGGCTTTTTTGTATTTTTAGTAGAGACAGGGTTTGACTGTGTTAGCCAGGATGGTCTCGATCTCTTGACCTTGTGATCCACCTGACTTGGCCTCCCAAAGTAGTAGGATTACAGGTGTGAGCCACCATGCCCAGCCTAGGCTGCCCACAATTTGTCCAGCATGGAGGGAGCAGTAGGGCTCAGCCATGACTTTTTTTTTTTTTTTGAGAAGGAGTTTCGCTCTTGTTGCCCAGGCTGGAGTACAATGGGGTGATCTCGGCTCACTGCAGTCTACGCCTCCTGGGTTCAAGTGATTCTTCTGCCTCAGGCTCCCGAGTAGCTGTGATTACAGGTGCCCATGACCACGGCCAGCTACTTTTTGTATTTTTAGTAGAGACGGGGCTTCGCCATGTTGGCCAGGCTGGTCTCGAACTCCTGACCTCGGGTGATCCGCCCGCCTCTGCTTCCCACAGTGGTGGGATTACAGGCCTGAGCCACTGCGCCCGGCCGGCTGAGCCGTACCTTTAGTGGTTTCCACTTCTTCCAGTAACGCCTGGGAAATATAGTGGATGGTCCTCAGGTATTCTGTGTACGCCTCCTGTGTCCAGGAAAGAGAACAGTGGGGTCAGGCCTGTGGAGGGAAGTGACTCCATCATTCCTTCCGGGTACCCTTGTGGGATAAGCAGGGAACACCCACCACCTGCTTATCTCTGAGATACACCAGAGACATTGAGCCTGCAGTGGTTGGCTGCAGGCGGAACACGGTTTTCTGCCTGGGGCACAGGCAGCATCACTGCTCTGCAGGCTTGGAAAAGACATCAGGACCTGAGAGAGAGAGCCAGGGACGAGCTGGACCTCACTTTCTTCTCTCACTGCCTTTCTCTCCAGCACAGGAACTGATGTTCTCATTCAGTGGGCCTGGGGAAGTGACCTCAGCAGTTTGCTGTCATTTTTCACTCTATGCGGTGTTTCCTTCTTGTGCAACTCAAGGGTGATTCACTCAGTGGCTTAAAAATATACTTCCTGGGAGGATAAAGGGAGTGATACTGGAAGTTTTCAAATCACTTCCCGGCTTAAGTTCTGAGAAATCCCTTTCCCAGAACCCCCGAGTTATGTATTCCCAGTGCACACAGGAGCCTAGAGCATGTGACTGTTACGTTTCAAGGCTGTGTGACCCCTCTGACAAGGTGCAGGTCATCGGAACCACAGTATGGTTTGTTTTGTTGAGACAGAGTCTCACTCTGTCGCCCAGGCTGGAGGACAGTGGCAGGATCTCGAGTCACTGCAACCTCCGCCTCCCGGATTGAAGTGATTCTCCTACCTCAGCCTCCCAAGTAGCTGGGATTACAGGTGTGCACCGCCACGCCTGGCTAATTTTTGTATTTTTAGTAGAGACGGGGTTTCACCGCGTTGGCCAGGCTGGTCTTGAACGCCTGACCTCAGGTGATCCGCCGCCTAGGCCTCCTAAAGTGTTAGGGTTACAGGCGTGAGCCACCGCGCCCAGCAATATGGTATGTTTTTTGTTTTATCCCCAGCTGTTAAGTTACCTATTTTTAAGTCTACGCTTCAGAGAAAAAGACAAAATACAATCCAGGCAGGATTTCTGACTTGTGAGGGCACCTGCTGCCCTAAAAACCAACTCGGGGAAAGCGGCAGATTCAGGAACGAGGCTTCTCCTAGGCACAGGCCTTCCCTCCTTGGGCAGCCGGGTGTGGCTGAGCCAAGATTCTCTACCTGGTCGCCAACCTTAGATTCGGCCCCATCTCAGAAACGGGCCACACCCCTCCGGCCTGCTTTTCCTTCCTAAGGCGACTGCAAACAGTCTCACAAATGAGCGGGCATGTGGCCTTCTCTGGATACCGTCCCCTGTGGCAACCGGATTAAATCTACCATCTCTGCCCAGAAAAGTGCACGAACGCATGGACCTGCTGGTCACACGGGTTTTGGAAGGTGGCCTGGCGGACTCTTCCGCTGCAGCTCCTCTACAGCTGGAGCCCAGGCTCTCATGCACCGGCTCAGCGAGCGGACTGGAAAGCCGAGGCCGGCAGGATCTGAGCTGTCCAAGGTCACCGCACGCCCGGCTGAGCCCCGCGCCCGTCCTCGCTCGGGAACCGCGGGGGGTCCCCGTTGGCGCCTGCCCCCGCGTCCCCAGCCCGAGCCGGCCCAGTCCTCGCCCTCCCGGGGCGGGGGTCCCTCCAGAGGCCACCCTCGGCGGCCAAGCCCCGCCCCCGCCCCGCCTCACCCGGGGCCGGTTGCCGGTGTCCAGCTCGATGGCCCCGTTGGCCAACTTCATCGCGCTCTGCAGCGGCTTCACCGTGCCGTCCCCGGCCGCAGCGGCCATGGCGCCGGGCGGGGGAGGCGGCGGCGGTAGCCGAGGGGCGGGACGGGCGGCCGGGAGCCCGGAACGCAGCCGGCGCACGGGTGCGGGAGCCGCCCGAGCAGCGGACCGCCGGAAGGGACGCGGCCACACTTCCGGCGACGGCCCCCCTCCGCGCGTACTTCGGGCCCCACGGGTGTTAGTGGCGGGGGTGGCAGAGCCAGGGCAGGTTGTCGCGACGGGGCCGGGCCCCTTCGCCGTCTCGAGATGGGGCTGGCGAGAAGGGCCCCTCACGGAGTTGCCATGGGCGTCTAACCGCGGCAGCCAGGCCCCTGTCTACGTGAGACCCCGGCCCCCGGCCCCTCTGCAGCCGGCCCGCCACCTGCGCGCCGCGTGGCCTCCGCCGGCGCCTGCCCGCCCCGCGCCTCCGTCTCTCACGGTAAGAGGCGGGGAGGGCCGCGTCGCCTCTCCCTGGAGGGCTCGTCGTGAGGTCTCGGCGAGCCCCTCCGCCCAGCGCCCCGCCCCAGGCCAGCGCTCCATTGGCGGCAGCGGCGGGCGCGGCCGCCCTCGGGCCGGAGAGGGGAGCGGGTACGAGCGGGGGCGCTGGCACCGCGCGTGGAACCTCGGCCGCGCGGTCCCGCCCCTGGCCCCTGGCCTGCCCCGCCCGCCTCGCTTTGCTTCTCGCTCCGCCCCTCGCCCGCCCCGCCTCGCTTCCAGCGCGCCGAGCGGAGCCGAACGCCGGGTCCTCCAGGAACCTCGAGCCGGGCCGAGCGGGGCCGGGCAGCACCCGCGGGGTTCTACTGGCGTCCTTCGCTGCCATGAAGCGGGACCGGCTGGGCCGCTTCCTGTCCCCTGGGGCGGCCCGGCAGCGCGGGGCCTCGGGCGGCGGCGGCGGCGGCCGTGCTCGGGGCCGCCCTTCCCTCAGCGGCGGGTCGAGGGTGGACGGGGCGACGGCGCGGCGCCCCTGGGGCCCGGTTGGGCACTGCGGGGACGCGGGCGAGGACGGCGTGGACGAGGCAGGTGGGTCCACGGCCCGGGCGTGGCGGGCGGGGGTCGCGGCGGGGGCTGCGCGTGGGCGGCGCTGCACTGACGCCCGGAAGCCGGCGCGGCCTCCCCTCCGCCCGGCCGAGCGCGTAGCGGGCTGGGGGCTGCGTCTGGATAGGCGCTGGGCGGCCGGCTCGGTTTTCCCCGCGCTCCGTGACGCTGGCGTCGCCGGCCCGGCTTCCCCGGCCGCGGGCTCGGTCAGAAGGGACCCGGCGTGAGGAGCGCCGTCACCGCGGGCAGGTCGCCCTTGGGCGCCCGCGCGTGGGAATCGCTCTCTCCGGCTTCGTGTTCCCCGGGAGCAGGAAAGGAGGCGGCACCTGCACTTGGCAGACAGGAAACCGCGCCGTTTCCTGGAGGGCGCAGCGCCGTCCCCGGGTCTCGCGGTCGCTGGGAGGAGGGTGCAGTTCCAGCTTTCACTCGTGAAGTTGTTTCGCTGGGAGGCTTTCAGAGGCCTTTGAAATTTTAAAGATTTCTTGGACCAGCGGCCGCATCCCCCACAGGGCGGCTTGTCCCGCCTAGAGCCGCGCGCCCGAGCCGCTTGCTGTGTCCGGGGGCCGCGCGGAGGGCGGTGCAGGCGCTGCCCTGGAACCTGGAGTCCGGGACGCCCCGTGCTCAGGAGCCTCCTCCTCTGCCGCCTGCTAACACTTTCTGCCGCTCTGTGCAGGAGCAGGCCGGGCTCTCGCCATGGGTCACTGTCGCCTCTGCCACGGGAAGTTTTCCTCGAGAAGCCTGCGCAGCATCTCTGAGAGGGCGCCTGGAGCGAGCATGGAGAGGCCGTCCGCAGAGGAGCGCGTGCTCGTCAGGGACTTCCAGCGCCTGCTGGGGGTGGCTGTCCGCCAGGACCCCACCTTATCTCAGTTTGTCTGCAAGAGCTGCCACGCCCAGTTCTACCAGTGCCACAGCCTCCTCAGGTCCTTCCTGCAGAGGGTCAACGTCTCCCCGACGGGTCGCCGGAAGCCTTGTGCAAAGTACGCCCTAGTCTGTTCAGGGCACGTTCAGGCTGTCAGCACTGCAGTGTGACGGGTGCTGAGAGGGACAGGGCATGCCTCGGTGGTAGCCTCTGGGTGGGGGGAATGGGCCATGCCCAGGCTCAGTGTGAATAGCCCTGGGATTGGTGTGGAGAGACGAACTGGGAGGAGCTGGGGTGAGGGAAGAGGAGAAGGTTACCTATGGGGACCGCTGAGGTTTGAGACCATGAGAGGGTCCTGTACTGTACGTGCTGTGAACCTGCCCCTGCTTGTCCTGCTCATGACCACACTGATCCTTTGCAGGGTCGGTGCCCAGCCCCCAACAGGGGCAGAGGAGGGAGCGTGTCTGGGTGAGTCCTCCCCCGGTGGAGGGTGGGCTGGGTGCCGACCAGCCGTGGAGCTGACATCTCTGTTGACTCTCTGCAGTGGATCTGATCACATCAAGCCCCCAGTGCCTGCACGGCTTGGTGGGATGGGTGCACGGACATGCGGCCAGCTGCAGGGCCCTGCCCCACCTTCAGAGGACACTGTCCTCTGAGTACTGCGGCGTCATCCAGGCTGTGTGGGGCTGCGACCAGGGCCACGACTACACCATGGACACCAGCTCCAGCTGCAAAGCCTTCTTGCTGGACAGTGCGCTGGCGGTCAAGTGGCCATGGGACAAGGAGACGGCGCCACGGCTGCCCCAGCACCGAGGGTGGAACCCTGGGGATGCCCCTCAGACCTCCCAGGGTAAAGGGACAGGGACCCCAGTTGGGGCTGAGACCAAGATTCTGCCCAGCACAGATGAGGCCCGGCCTCCTTCGGACAGCGACGCGGTGGGGCCCAGGTCGGGCTTCCCACCTCAGCCGAGCCTGCCCCTCTGCGGGCCCCCAGGTAGGAGGCACCTCTTGCTGGTGCTAGACCAGGATCTGTGCTCCTCAGCCGGGCGGGGTTTTCGGCAGAAAGTGAATGTCTCCACTGCTCTAGGTGGTGCTGGAGTGTGGTGTGAGAAGGAACAGAGCTTGGGGCTTCTGCCTGCGGCTGCTCACCACATCCAGAGAGCAGGGAGGGCGGCCAGCCTGTCTCGGCCTCTTGCTCTGTGAGCAGGGCTTTGTTCCAGCAGTTTCTGTGGAGACATGCTCATCAGCCATCTAGTCTTCCTTTAAGCTGTGCTTGGGGCTGCGGGGACTGAGGAAGAAAAGAATGGGGCCTTGTCTGTGGACGTGGGAGAAGAGAATGGCCATTGCCTCTGTGGCTGCTGCCCTGGGCCAGCTGCAGGTCATTTCCTGGCGCTCAGCCAGCCGCCTGGTGACACCCTGGTGTGGGCCAGTGTGGCGCGGCTTTCTCTGCTGACAGGCTGAGGGGGACACAAGGCCCTTGTTTGGCCCCAGAACCCTCAGCACTGCGGGCTGGTGCAGCTGCTCCTGGGTGTTGTGTTAGGAGGGCCGGGGCCAGTTTCCCTCTGGTCTCTTGTCGTGTGTGTGCTCTGCGTACCTGTCCCCACCTGGGCACTCAGCTCCCACCTTGAGTCCTCAGGGGAGCTTCCGAAAAACGTAGCTACCTGTTATCCTAGACTTTGGGAGGCTGAGGTGGGTGGATCACTTGAGGTCCGGAGATCTCCGGAGATCAAGACTAGCCTGGCCAACATGGCAAAACCCCATCACTAATAAAAATACAAAAACTAGCTAGGCATGGTGGTGGGCACCTGTAATCCCAGGTACTCTGGATGCTGAGGCATGAGAATCACTTGAGCCTGGGAGGCAGAGGTTGCAGTGAGCCGACATCGCACCGCTGTACTCCAGCCTGGGCGACAGAGCAAGGTTCCATCTCAAACAAAAACTCAGCTACCCAGATAGTTCAGAAAGATACGGGTGCACAGATGAGAAAGTGCGGCTTGGGGTCCTTGGGTAGGAATGGGATTGTGAGTGTCACGTCTTAGAGCTGCTTGGCTTTTAAACTTGTATGCAGTATGTTGACAACAATACTTCCTTTCTACCTATCTGTGTATCTATTTTTGCGACAGTCTTGTTCTGTAGCCGAGGTTGGAGTGCAATGGCGCGATCTTGGTTCACTGCTACCTCTGCCTCCCGGGTCCTGGTTCAAGCAGTTCTCCTGCGTCAGCCTCCCGAGTATCTGGGATTACAGGCACGTGTCACCACGCCCAGCTAATTTTTGTATTTTTAATAGAGATGGGGTTTCACCATGTTGGCCAGGCTGGTCTCGAACTCCTGACCTTGTGATCCACCCGCCTCGGCCTCCCAGAGTGCTGGGATTACAGGTGTGAGTCACCGCGCCCGGCCAAGGACAATACTGTTTAAAGTTTGTTTTAGGCCAGGTGCAATGGCTCATGCCTGTAATTCTAGCACTCTGGGAGGCTGAGGCGGGCAGATCATGAGGTCAGGAGATTGAGACCAGCCTGGTTAATGTGGTGAAACCCTGTCGCTATTAAAAATACAAAAAACTAGCCGGGCGTGGTGGCAGGCACCTGTAGTCCCAGCTACTCTCGAGGCTGAGGCAGGAGAATGGCAGGAACCCTGGAGGAGGAGCTTGCAGTGAGCCAAGATCGCACCACTGCACTCCAGCCTAGGTGACAGAGCGAGATTCCGTCTCAAAAGAAAAAAAAAAAAAATTAGCTGGGCGTCGTGGTGGGCGCCTGTAGTCCCAGCTACTCGGGAGGCTGAGGCAGGAGAATCGCTTGACCCTGGGTGGCGGAGATTACAGTATGCTGAGATCCTGCCACTGCGCTCTAGCCTGGGCGACAGAGCAAGACTCCATCTCAAAAGAAAAAAAAAGGAAACTTACTTTAAGTAGAGGTGGAGTCTCACTGTTTTGTCCAGGCTGGTCTTGAATTTCTGGCTTCAAGTGATTCTCCTGCCTTGGCCTCCCAAAAGCCTGGGATTATAGGCATAAACCACGAGGCCTGGCCAAGAGAACAGTAACATTATTTATTTATGGAGTTGTGCTGTGTTGCCTAGACTGGAGTGCAGTGGCACGATCTCAACTCACTGCAACCTCCGCCTCCTGGGTTCAAGTGATTCTCCTGCCTCAGCCTCCCGAGTAGCTGAGACTACAGGTTCGTGCCACCACACCCGGTTAATTTTTTGGATTTTTATTTTATTTTTGTATTTTGCATTTTTATTTTAGGTTTTTTTTTTTTTTTTTTTTTTTTT
>NC_045450.1:74435678-74475059 GCF_002776525.5 Piliocolobus tephrosceles
GCTGGAGTGCAGTGGCTGGATCTCAGCTCAATGCAAGCTCCGCCTCCCGGGTTCACGCCATTCTCCTGCCTCAGCCTCCCGAGTAGCTGGGACTACAGGCGCCCGCCACCTCGCCCGGTTAGTTTTTCGTATTCTTTTTTAGTAGAGACGGGGTTTCACCATGTTAGCCAGGATGGTCTCGATCTCCCGACCTCGTGATCCACCCGTCTCGGCCCCCCAAAGTGCTGGGATTACAGGCTTGAGCCACCGCGCCCGGCAGTTTTTTCTTTTTTGAGACGAAGTTTCACTCTGTTGCCCAGGCTGGAGTGCAGTGGTGTGATACCGGTGAGCTGCAACCTCTGCCTCCCAGGGTCAAGCAGTTCTCCTGCCTCAGCCTCCTGAGTAGCTGGGATTACAGGCACCCACCACCATGCCTGGCTAATTTTGTATGTTTTAGAAGAGATGGGGTTTCTCCATGGTGGTCAGGCTGGTCTTGAACTCTCGACTTCAGGTGATCTGCCCGCCCCAGCCTCCTAAAGTGCTGGAATTACAGGCATGAGTTACCATGCCCGGCCCAATTTTTTGTATTTTTAGTAGAGACAGAGTTTCACCGTGTTAGCCTGGTTGGTCTCGATTCTCCTGACCTTGTGATCCGCCCTCATCGGCCTCCCCAAGTGCTGGGATTACTACAGGCATGAGCCACCGTACCTGGCCCAGTAATTTTTTAAATGTCTCAGAACATCCACCAAATCCAGGCTGTCCTAGACGGACTGGATCGGAGTCTGTGGAAGGACCGGGCTTTCTGCTTCTGCTGTTCCTGAGGGTTCGGATGCTTGTTGCTGCCTGTGTGTTTCTGGACGTTGGGCTGGCAGGACAGGATCAGAGGCCGCGTAGCACTCTTGGCAGGGATGGGGCCAAGGTGGGGGAAACTTGCGGGTCAGGGACCCCAGGCTCCTTTCTGGTCATCAGGAGTGGAGTTGTACCCCTGGCAGGTGAGACCTTTCCGTGCTCCATGTTGGTGACAGGACCTTGTTCTTTGTTTCCCAGGGCAGTTGGGTGAGAAGCAGGTCCCATCTTCAACCTCGGATGATCGGGTAAAAGACGAGTTCAGTGACCTTTCTGAGGGGTGAGAGAAGAGTGGGTTTAAATAGCCTAACATTTCTCCTTCAAAAACCAAACAGCCATCACAGGGCCAGCTGCCCATGCCCTGGTCCCAGACTAAGCCATCATAGGGGCCGGCTGTCTGTTCCCTGGTTGGGACGCGCCTCCTCTCGAGGTGGGAGGAGAGGAGGGGCTGGGGAGCTTCTGAGGCTTCTTGTCTCTCATTGGTGGTTTCCTGGGTGCCAGAGGGCACCCCCAGACCTGAGGCAGCTCCAGAGGAGCTTGATAGGGTTTCTGACCTGGAGCAGCCTAGAAGTGAGTTTGTTGAAACCACTCTGTGGCTGGGTCCTTTGTTTCTGCTGCTGTTTTCTCTTTTTAGGGCTGTAGTTTTGTGTTCGCTCCAGCTGTTTCTGGAGTAGAAGAAGCCTGACTTTAGCCCTTGACTATGACACTGTTATGACTTGAAGCAGAGGCTCCGTGAGGAGGTGTTGGAGGAGGACAGGCCTCAGAAGGGACCCCATCAGTGTCTGCAAACTCCCTGGGCCGCCTCTGCCTCTCAGCCAAGTGCCACTCAGGGCAGTTGTGCCAGGCTGGGGTTTGCACCATTTCCACTCTCTCCTGTCAACCTTGGCTGCAACACAGACGCACCTCATCCAGATGAGGACAGCCCAGTTTGGGGAGCAATCCCAGTGGGGTGTCCAGTGATGAAATCGGGCAGGTGCCAGGAGGCACCTGGGCTGGCTAAGGCTGTCCTCAAGACCACCAGGAGACGAAACCACAACTCAGGTTTTAGCATAAAGGCCAAAGTCTTTTTTTTTTTTTTTTTTTTTTTCCTTTGGTGAACTTTTTTTTATAGACTGAGCCTCACTCTGTTGCTCTGGCTGGAGTGCAGTGGCGCCGTCTCAGCATACTGTGACCTGCACCTTCTGCGTTCAAGCGATTCTCCCGCCTCAGCCTCCCCAGTAGCTGGGATTACAGGTGCCCGCCACCACGCCCGGCTAATTTTTGTGTTTTTAGTAGAGACAGGGTTTCCCGGCATTGGCCAGGCTGGTCTTGAACTCCTGACCTCAGGCGATCCACCTGCCTCAGCTTCCGAAAGTGCTGGGATTACAGGCGTGAGCCACCACACCCGGCCACTTTCGTCAGCTTAGAAGTGGCTCATGGCAAACCCATCAGCTGCATAGGGGTTCGCAGTTACGGGGTGAGGTGGTTGATTTTTCAAAGTCTGCTTAGCAGGAAGCCAGCTTGGAGAGCCTCCACCCCGTGGCTGCTGTGGAAAGTGCTCTTTCCAAGTCCAGTGTCCTGGTGCCCGGAGCGCGTGGCTTGTGGGGGTTGTTGGCTTGTGAGCCTGGTCGGTCCTTTGCGTTTGGAAATGAGATTGGAAGTTTGGGGATTTTAGATGTAAGACGTTTTCGGAAGAACTCAGACGTGGACATGGGGGTCCATGTGGTGACCTTCAGGCAGGGGTGTTGGAACCGTTACTGCCCAGGCCCAGGGCTTCGCTGAAGATTCTCTCCTCATTCCTAGAGACGTCTTGAGCGACGACGAAAATGACAAGAAGCAAAACACCCAGTCTTCGGATGAGTCCTTTGAGCCTTACCCAGAAAGGAAGTAAGTGGGCAGCCCGGGATCTGCTGGAGGCATCCGTTGGGTGACCTAGACACCCGCCTGTGCCCCAGGGGCTCTCACTCCCCGCTGTGCGTACCCTCAGTTCCCTCTCTGTGTCCGGATCCCAAGCCCAGTGAAACGTGGCTTCCTTCAGTGAGCTGGGAGGCAGGGGCGGGGCAGGTGAGCAGGTGACAAGGTGGGTCCTCCTGGTGGTTTGCAGCTGGGACCTGGTCTCAGCGCTGTGAAGTGACCAGCAGGCCGGGTTAGGGCTGCCTCAGAGTCCCAGCAGTGGACGGCAGGTGTCTCTGTTGACAAAACCCAGCCTCGTTTGAGAACGAGGCTCTTAGGTCCCTTCTGCCAGTCCTGCTCTGGGTTCACACCCCAGTGTCCCCCCTGGAATTCCCCAGCCCATCGCTTCTGCTTTGTGTGCATCCTGAGGCCCAGGGACCCAGCTCTGTCATCCTCACAGTTATGACTCCATCACTGACGTCCATGGCCAGGCAGCCACGGTCCACTTCCTTGTGGAGTCACTTCTGTGACCTTGTTTTGACTTTGTTTTTAGGGATTTATGTTTTCTCTCTTTGGTTGGAACACAGGCCTTGGTAGTGAGGGCTGGTTTTCACTTGTGCTGTTTTCTTTGCAACCCTGTACCCACGAGTACCCAGAACACTCCCAGGTGGTTGGCGACTGACCCGGTCCCTGTCCTTGAGCATTTCAGTCAGAACAAAGGTCCAGAGGGCAGGCGGCTCTGAGTACCACAGTCCGCCGCTGGAACCCTGCAGTGCAGACTGAGAGGTCAACTGCCCTTTGCCTTGAAGTTCTGATGCTGTTAAGTTCTGAAAAGAGAAACAGGAGCAGAGGAGGAGGCCGGAGAGAGGTCAGAAGCAGAGGGCAGGACTGAGCCAGAGGGGCTGCAGGGGCCTCAGCATGAACAGAAAACTGGGCAGGCCCAGAAAAGGTGCCCGGGGGTCCCAACCCTCAGGTTTGTTCCCAGGAATCATGGCTGGGGTGCCGCCTGGGGCTGCTGATTAGAAGCCCCCACTCCCTGTGACCCCCCCCCAGGTGGAATTCAAATCCCAGGACACCTGAGAATGTTGCTGTGGCTTGCTGCCCAGAGGGTCTGGGGATGCTGGGGAGAGGAGGGCTGGGAGCTGGGATGGGAGGGGCCAGGTGAGCCTTTTCCAGAGGGCAGATTCAGGAGGGGAGGGTCCTCTCTGCTGAGCTCCTGCTGCTGTGACGGGGATGGCACACTCAGACTGTCTCTATCAGACTGTGTCTAGTTCCTCGGGGCCCTGGGAGTGCAGACAGAGGCGTGCTTTGGGACAGAGACACAGGAGACATGTTTCCAGAGACCTCTAGTGAAAGGGGTGACTTTAGTGGGAACCGCTGCGTAGGAGGCAGGACTGGGTGGTAGCGAGCATGGCGTCCTGACTGCGGCGAGTGCCAGGGGCACTTGGTTCCTCAGCTGCTACAGTGAGACCCCCCTGGGAACCCAGAAGGGCCTCTGCACAGCCCCAGCCCATGTGCTGCCTCGCAGTCTTCTCGACTCTGACCTTCGCGTTCTAGCAGGCAAGCTCGCCTGCACCCTCAGCTGGGGCAATGATGTGTTAATGAGGGGTCAGTGGTTCCAGCCAGAGGTGAAGACCGGGGCCTGTGCCCTCATGGGGAAAGAACTGACAAGCAGCAGTGAGGCCTGAGCCCAGCCCACCCCGTCTGCGAGGATCCCTGTCCCAGACACACGGGCACAGAGACTGCGGGTGCTCTGAAGCCTCCTGTGCTGAGGAGGAGAGCGGTCAGTGTGGGAACCGTATGGCCAGCCACTCAGCAAACAAGGGGCCATCCAATCCAGGCAGGCAGGGTAGGTGAGGGACATGTAGCCAGATCATGAAAACCAGTTATCAGGGACAGGGAGAGACGGTGCAGCCTATGCAAAGTCAACACAGTTCTTTTCAATGATTTTTTTTTTTTTTTTTTTTTTTGAGACGGCGTCTCGCTCTGTCGCCCAGGCTGGAGTGCAGTGGTGCGATCTCAGCTCACTGCAAGCTCCACCTCCCGGGTTCAAGCGATTCTCCTGCCTCAGCCTCCTGAGTAGCTGGGATTACAGGTGTGCATCACCACACCCGGCTAAGTTTTATATTTTTAATAGAGACGGGGTTTCCCCATGTTGGCCAGGCTGGTCTCAAGCTCCTGACCTCAGGTGATCTGCCCACCTCAGCCTCCCAAAGTGCTGGGATTACAGACGTGAGCCCCCGTACCCAGCCTCAGTGCACTCTTTAAAGAGAAGGGCAGTTAGCGACAGGGTCTCATGCTCTTGCCCAGGCTGGGGTGCATTGGTACGATCATGGTGATGGCAGCCTTGTGCGCTCAAGCGAGCCTCTCACCTCAGCCTCCCAGAGTGCTGGGATTGCCAGTGAGAGCCACTGGACTCGGCAGTGTAAATTACTTTTTTCATGCTTTTGCATATGGATTGTTCTCTTAATTTCCTTTTTAGATTGTTCATTGATAACACATAGAAACATAATTGGGTTTTGTGTCTGGATTTTACACTCTGCAGCTTTGCTGAAATCATTTATTAGGGTTTTTCTGTATGTGGATCTTTAGGGTTTTCTACATACAAGGTCATGTCATTTGTGAATAGGGAGAATTTTTGTTTTCCTTGCCCAGTTACTCTGGCCAGGGCCTCCAGTGCTGTGCTGAGAACAGAGGTGAGAGAACCCGTGTCTTTTCCTCATCCTGGAGGAAGAGCTTTCAGTCTTTCACAATCGAGTGTGGCGTCTGCTGTGGGTTTCACGTCCAGGCTTTATCATGGTGAAGTTCCCTTCTTTTCCTGAGGGATTTCCTTCCCTATCCTTATCTGGATCCAAAAAGGAACCACAAGTGTCTCTCTCCTCTAAATCTCCAATAGATGTACACTGGACGCTGCTGCATTTGCTGGTCCCTCAGGGACTTGCCAGACCAACTAAAGTGCGTGACCCCCAAGTTTTGGAGGACAAGGTCTCCTGCCCACCATGGTCCCAGCCAGCAGCTCCAGGAACACAGGCTGGGCTCCCTACAGCGGGGGCAGGGCTGAGAGATGCCGGGGTGGCAGCTGCTCACCTTGTGCTTCCGGGGGAACAGCACCTGTTCTTCCAAAGCCCCGGCTGGTGGCTTGAGCTTGGAATCAAGCTGTCCTGTTTTCAGAGAGTGGATCTGAGCTTTTTCCTAGCATTTAAGGTCATTTTGATAAAGGGGTAGCCCCTTTGTTCTGCCGTCTTTCCTGATATCTCCAGTGTTGGGTTTTATGTGTAGCACAGGATGAAGCTTCAGTTCTCAGAACTCACCCCTGCTGTGCCCTGCGCCTTGCCCTCTGCTGTGTTCGCCTCTGAGGCCTCCTGTCCAGAGTTGCTCTGGTTTTGGTGGCTTCAGGTAGATTTCGAGGGTCAGTCAGCACAGAAGCAACTCAGGGAAGCTTCAAAAAAACCATCTCTCATGTTGGAGAGACAAGAAACCTTTTTCAAATGGAGATCAGAAACCACTGAATCTGGGAACCTCTTTTTTTCAGGGTCTCTGGTAAGAAGAGTGAAAGCAAAGAAGCCAAGAAGTCTGAAGAACCCAGAATTCGGAAGAAGCCGGGACCCAAGCCCGGATGGAAGAAGCAGCTTCGCTGTGAGAGGTGAGGCCTGGAGCCCGAGGCGCGCCCTGCCTGTCGGGGCCGGGCTCCATGCCTGCTCTTCGTTGCAGGGAGGAGCTCCCCACCATCTACAAGTGTCCTTACCAGGGCTGCACAGCTGTGTACCGAGGCGCGGACGGCATGAAGGTGAGCACGGGCTGCGCTTGACCCAGGCCCCGCAGCTGTCAGTGTGAGCCTGGGGGAGGCACCGGGTGTTTCTGCAGAGCCTGACTCAGACTTGTGCCCAAGGTGACCGGAGATCTGGGGTAGATGTGGGGCCAGACTTTCACTTGGGACACCCCCTGGGGGTCTGGAAGTGTCTTGGAGTGAAGCTGTGGAGGAACCAGTGGTGGAGCTGGAGGAGCCGGATCTGCCTTCCAGGGGCATCAGCTGCCACCCGCTGAGGGCCCATGCTGCGTGGCCCGGGTGAGGCTCTGCGGGTCTCTCACTGAGTCTCTCCTGCAGAAGCACATCAAGGAGCACCATGAGGAGGTCCGGGAGCGGCCCTGCCCCCACCCTGGCTGCAACAAGGTTTTCATGATCGACCGCTACCTGCAGCGGCACGTGAAGCTCATCCACACAGGTACTGCTGTCGTCAGCCTCACCCGCGCGGTGACAGCCAGGGGCACGTGACCTGCTTTCCCGTCTTCCTGATACCCATCCCCGCCCCAAGAGTTGGGGATCATGTGCAGGTGGCTGATGGGGCCTCGGGTACTCACAGTCACGCAGGTGGATGAGGGCTAGAGTAGGGCATCCGTGTGAATCTGCCCTTTCCTGTGATGGGAGGAATTCCTGACTTCCCCAGGATCTAGGCAGTTTGTCAGAACCGACAGCCAAGCAATCTTGGTGTCCCTTTGCAAATTGGTCACTTTAGTTTTTAATTTTTTTTGAGACGAAGTCTTGCTCTGTTGCCCAGGCTGGAGTGCAGTGGCGCCATCTTGGCTTACAACTTCCGCCTCCAGGGTTCAAGTGACTCTTCTGCCTCAGCCTCCCGAGTAGCTGGGATTATAGGCTCCTGCAACCACGCCTGCTAATTTTTGTAATTTTTGGCAGAGACAGGGTTTCACCATGTTGGCCAGGCCAATCTCTTTAACTCCTGACCTCAAGTGATCCACCCACCTCGGCCTCCCAAAGTATAGAGATGACAAGTGTGAGCACCACACCTGGCCCAAACAAGTGTCTCTTAAAAGGGAAGGCGGGAGGTGGAAGGCATGAAGGCATGCCACCTCTGGGGAGCGGCCCGTGTGGACAGGCGGGAGGCACGTGTGGTTCTGCTGCTTCACGTGTGTGTAGCTCGTCTCATTAAGACCGGAGGTGGATGGGGGAATTGTGACTGAGGGTGCTGTCCCTGTGCCCGTCTTATTTTTCACAATTTCTGTAATGTACAAGTTACTTTTATAATCCAACAAGGATATGTTTTCAAAATGACAAACTTGGCTGGGCACAGTGGCTCACACTGTAATCCCAGCACTTTGGGAGGCCAAGGTGGGTGGATCAGCTGAGGTCAGCAGTTCGAGACCAGCCTGGCCAACATGGTAAAACGCCATCTTTACTAAAAATGCAAAAATTAGCTGGGCGTGGTGGCGCACGCCTGTAGGCACAGCTACTTGGGAAGCTGAGGTGGGAGAATTGCTTGAACCCAGGAAGTGAAGGTTGCAATGAGCTGAGATCACACCACTACACTCCAGCCTGGGCAACAGTGAGACACTGTCTCAAAAAAAAAGAAAAAAAACTTGTTTGAACTGCGTGGACCTACGTATAGGTGGTCAGGGACTCGAATCCCTGGTATTCAGAGGGCTGCCTTTTCAGAAGTGCAGGTTCTGTAGGGTCTCTGCAGGGCTAACTTTGGGGCTTGAGTATGAGCAGATTTTGGTAAGGGTTGGGGCGCGGGGGGGAACCAGCTGAGGACAACTGTATGTTGATCCTTAAATAGTTTTCCTTGGTTTTGAACTTATTACAGAATTAATAAGAATTATTTATTCTTATTTGAATTTACTACAGAAAGTCTTTTTTCATTGGGATTTTTTACTGCTGGATCATCTCCTGACATATGTGGGTTGTTATTTTTTTGGGTTCTCCCACATCTCTCCTGATGGCAGCAGTTCCTTGTGTTTGGTTCTTCAGACTCTGCATCTGTCCACTCACTGATGGTCACAACCAGCAGTTCCTTAAAAACCTGAAATCAGGCCGGGCGCAGTGGCTCACGCCTGTAATCCCAGCACTTGGGAGGCTGAGGCAGGAGGATTGCTTGAGGCCAGGAGTTTGAGACCAGCCTGGGCAACATAGTAAGACTGTCTCTACCAAAGATTTTGTTTTAATTTAGTGATTGAGACAGAGTCTCACTCTTATTGCCCAGGCTTGAGTGCAGTGGCACGATCTTGGCTCACTGTAACCTCCGCCTCCCTAGTTCAAGTGATTCTCCTGCCTCAGCCTCCCGAGTAGCTGGGATTACAGGCATCCGCTGCCACGCTGGGTTTTTTTTTTTTTTTTTTTTTTAAGCGGAGTCTCGCTCTGTCGCCCAGGTTGGAGTGCAGCGGCACAATCTCAGGTCACTGCAAGCTCCACTTCTCGAGTTAAAGCCATTCTCCTGCCTCAGCCTCCTGAGTAGCTGGGATTGCAGGCACCTGCCACCTCGCCCGGCTAATTTTTCATATTTTAACTAGAGATGGGGTTTCACCGTGTTAGTTAGGATGGTCTCGATCTCCTGACCTCGTGATCCACCTGCCTCGGCCTCCCAAAGTGTTGGGATGACAGGCGTGAGCCACCGTGACGCCCAGGTAATTTTTATATTTTTAGTAGAGGCGGGTTTTGCTGTGTTGGCCGGGCTGGTCTCGAGTTCCTGACCTCAGGTAATTTGCCGGCCTCAGCCTCCCAAAGTGCTGGGATTACAGGCATGAGCCACCATTCCCAGCCCCATTTTTTTTTTTTCCGGGACAGTGTGTTGCCCAGGCTGGAGTGTAGTGGTACAATCTCAGCTCACTGCAACCTCTGCCTCCTGGGTTCATGCAATTCCCCTGCCTCTACCTCCCGGGTAGCTTGGACTACAGGCACCCGCCACCACGCCCAGCTAATTTTTTATTTTTAGTATAGACGGGGTTTCACTATGTCGGCCAGGCTGATCTTGAACTGACGCCATGATCCGCCTGCCTTGGCCTCCCAAAGTGCTGGGATTGAGCTGTGAGCCACTGCACCAGCCCCCCAGGGTGGTGCACACCTGTGGCCCCAGCTGCTTGAGCGGTTGAGGCAGGAGGATCACTTAAGCCTGGGAGTTCCAGGCGATGGTGAGCCATGATTGTACCATTGCTCTCCAACCTGGGCAACAGAACAAGACTGTCTCAAAAAGAAAAAAAAAAAAAAAGTCGCTCGAACCTGGGGGGTAAGGGTTCCAGGGAGCTGGGATTGGGCTATTGCAGTCCAGCCTGGGCAACAGACTGAAACTCAAGTCCAAAAAAAAAAAAAAAAAAAAAAAAACAGGGTCGAGTAAAATGTCAAGGTAGAGTTTCCCTCTGCAGGGAAAAGTCTGTCTTGTGAAGTGTTTTGGGGCTTGACAGCTGTGGAGGCCGCATAGGGTGAATGGGTCTGACTAGAAAGTGGTATCTCTTTGTTCGAGGGTGTGAGAAAGGTTTCCAGAGCGAGTACAGCCTTGCATAACCCCGGCCCTTGGGTGTGGACCCCTCTCATATGGAGATGAATTCTAGAGAACAGCCATACCTGTGACAGTCAGTGATCTATACAGCCGTAGTGGTATGGTGTCCTTTAAGAATTTGGAGGCCAGGCACAGTGGCTCATGCGTGTAATCCCAGCACTTTGGGAGACCGAGGCAGGCGGATCACGAGGTCAGGAGTTCAAGACCAGCCTGGCCAATATGATGAAACCCTATCTCTACTAAAAAAACAAAAATCAGCTGGGCATGGTGGCGGGCGCCTGTAGTCCCAGCTACTCGGGAGGCAGAGGTTGCAGTGAGCCGAGACTGTGCCACTGCACTGCAGCCTGGGTAACAGAGCGAGACTTCATCTCAAAAAAAAAATTTGTGTTTAAGGAAACAGATCTCTGAAGTTTCTTTAAAAATCATCCTCACGGCCGGGCGCGGTGGCTCAAGCCTGTAATCCCAGCACTTTGGGAGGCCGAGACGGGCGGATCACGAGGTCAGGAGATCGAGACCATCCTGGCTAACACGGTGAAACCCCGTCTCTACTAACAAATACAAAAAACTAGCCGGGCGAGGTGGCGGCGCCTGTGGTCCCAGCTACTCGGGAGGCAGAGGCGGGAGAATGGCGTAAACCTGGGAGGCGGAGCTTGCAGTGAGCTGAGATCCGGCCACTGCACTCCAGCCCGGGTGACATAGCGAGACTCCGTCTCAAAAAAAAAAAAATCATCCTCACATGCACACGGCTGATGAAGCCATATGACAGTGTATATCAAGCGGTTTAAAGATCTTAATAAATGCGGCTCTCAGAGGCCCCTTGCTTGGGCCCACTGTATGGTGTGCGGAAACTTCTTCCGGGCTGTGATGTTTTACGTTGTCATCGGCGTCCCCCCCGGGAGGTTGGAGCATCAGGGGCCTGGACTCACTGGATTCTCCTCTCTCAGAGGTGCGGAACTACATCTGTGACGAGTGTGGACAAACCTTCAAGCAGCGGAAGCACCTTCTCGTCCACCAAATGCGACATTCAGGAGCCAAGCCTTTGCAGTAAGTGTGAGCCAGGCCCTCCCCAGGGCTGTGGCTGGCCCATGCACCTTCTTACCTGCCTCTGTCCCCCAGGTGTGAGGTCTGTGGGTTCCAGTGCAGGCAGCGGGCGTCCCTCAAGTACCACATGACCAAACACAAGGCTGAGACTGAGCTGGACTTTGCCTGTGACCAGTGTGGCCGGCGGTTCGAGAAGGCCCACAACCTCAACGTACACATGTCCATGGTGCACCCGCTGACACAGACCCAGGACAAGGCCCTGCCCCTGGAGGCGGAGCCACCACCTGGGCCACCGAGCCCCTCTGTGACCACAGAGGACCAAGCGGTGAAGCCAGAACCCACCTGAGGACAGCAGTGGGGATGAGCACCTCTAGCAGCCTGGACGCTGCAATGGCCGTGTCAGCCTCACCCTTCATGCGCACCTGCATGGGAGGGTCGGAGGGTGCTGCCTGCCCTTGGTGTATAGCTCAAGTAGCCTTCCTCTGCTCTGGGACCAGTGGTTTATTTTCTTACAAATACTGAGTGACTTGGGGCCAGACAGTTTATAAACAATTGATTCCTTTTCCCCACTAAAGCAATCGAGGAGATTTGTAATCCACTTTTTAGTGCAACAAGAGCTCCGTGTTATGCTTGTAATAAATTATTTACAAAGGAGCTGGGCTGGTGTGCAGTGGCAGGTCCTCTCAGAAGAGATGAGGCTCCTGGTACAGGTCGGCGTCAGGAGCAGCCTGCTGCCTGCTCCGGAGGGCAGTGCTCACCTCTGGGTCGCAGTCCCCACGATCAGCCAGCAGCTGTGAGAGGAGCAGGTCCTCAGCCCATGCCGTCCACTGGGCCTCAGACCACAGGGAAGGGGCTCTGGCTAAAAGAGTGGCGTTGCACTGCCAGCCGGGCGGACACATGGCCCAGGCAGCTGTGATTTTTTCATGTCCCCCGCATGGCCCAAGGTGGGTATCTTGACGTTACCTCTCCCATGTGTGAGAAGCTCTTTTTCGGGCACCGAGGTATTAACTGCAGCAGAAAAAGACGAGCTTTTGTTATCAATTCCACAGGGTTGTGCTAGAGAGAAAACAGGCAAAGTCACAGGTTAGAAGACACTGAAACAGGGCTGGTGTGTCCCCCATAATCTGCATTCTGTGTTGGAACATTCTTTGGCAGAAGGAGCCTCAGGCTGCGGGGAGCTCCCCTGGAGATGGGACTGGCCCTTGCACCTGCCTGACCCTGGAGCTCCAGGCTCCTGCCGGCTGGACGTGAAACTGTGCTTGTGTCCCCAGCCACGAAGAGCTGGACCAGCTTCAGGTACATGTCAACAGCAACACGCAGAAAGGCCTCTTCCCTGATGGCCGCGTCTTCGTGGAAGTGGGAGAGAAGACTAGAAGTAAAGACATGGTGACGCGTGGCTGCAGACTGCTGGAAAGGTAGCGAGTGAGGCCAAGGGATACTGCTCATCTGTGCAGCAGAGGCACAGGCAACCCTTCCCATCTGGTGGGAGAGCAAGAGCTGCTAAGATGGGGGTCTGGGAAACACTGCCCCTGCCCTGACCATGCACGGCTGTGCCCTGCTCCCTGAGCAGCCTGTAGGTGAAGGTACCTGTAGAACGTGAAGGGCAGCAGCCTGGTATGCTGATCCGGGGCCACGCGGAGGAGGAGTCGCCCCAGCCTGAGGTCTGCAACAGCAAGAGGTGGCTCAGGCAACTCTGGACGTCTCCGCCTGTTACCAGTGCTGGGGGACACCCCTGGGGGTTGGGACGTGTACCCTGGGAGGCCTGGCTGTGGGGGTGGTGCAGGGTGAACAGCCTGAGCCAAGGATACCCGGGCACCCGTCAGCAGCTGGGAGAGGATGGGGGTGTGGGGCAGAGAGAGGCAGTCCCCACGATAGGCCATTGGTCCTGGGGGTTGACCAGTGAGCCAGTAAATTATCTTACACGTTTGTACTTAATCTGTCCCAACTGAAATGGAGCCATAAACTTAGCAAAAAGATAAAGTCATAAAAATGAATGAGTGAACTTCCAGGAGGGCTAGTCCTTAACCATTTGAAAGTTGCCTCTGAAAAGAGCAGCCCTCCGCGTCCGCGCCTCAGCAGTGTTCCTCACCACTCTCTGTCAACTGAAAGAGCGCCAGCCAGGATATCTTCCTCTTCTCTAAACACTCGAGGACTGCAGCACAAACATCTAAAGCCTTCGATGGGTCCGTGGCACTCTGTAAACCGCAGGAGAGCAACCCTTAGAATGGCCGACCTGCTGTGCTTCCGTGGGTAGGAGGGCACAGCCCTCAGCACAGAAGAAGGCATTTCTTCTTTGCTTATTCAAAGTCTTAAAACTGGTGACAACCTATGGAAGATAACACTGGGCTTCTGGACAGAAGAGGCTCAGGGAGGAGGCCGGGGCTTCAAGCACCCACACCAAGGCTGCTGCACCATGTCCTGAAATAAGGCATTAAAAGAAAGGCCCTGCCGGGCGCGGTGGCTCACGCCTGTAATCCCAGCACTCTGGAAGGCCAAGATGGACGGATCACGAGATCAGGAGATCAAGACCATCCTGGCCAACACGGTGAAACCCCATCTCTACTAAAACTACAAAAAACTAGCCGGGCGAGGTGGCAGGTGCCTGTAGTCCCAGCTACTCGGGAGGCTGAGGCAGGAGAATGGCGTGAACCCGGAAGGTGGAGCTTTCAGTGAGCCGGGATCGCGCCACTGCACTCCAGCCCAGGCGACTGAGCAAGACTCCGTCTCAAAAAAAAAAAAAAAAAAAGCCCACAGGCTGGATGCAGTGGCTCATGTCTGTAATCCCAACCCTGTGGGAGGCCGAAGTGGGCGGATCACTGAGGCCAGTTCAAGACCAGCCTGGCAATATGGTGAAACCCCATCTCTACTAAAAATACAAAAATTAGCCGGGTGTGGTGGCGCACGCCTATAATCCCAGCTACTCAGGAGGCTGGTGCAGGAGAATCACTTGAACCCAGGAGGCAGAGGTTGCAGTGAGCTGAGATCACATCACTGCACTCCAGCCTGTACAACAGAGCGAGACTCCCATCTCAAAAAAAAAAATGCTCACGGCGTGGGAGTTCTCACACTTCCGCAAACACAAGGAGTTCCTGAGCCACTCGGGAAACCCTGACTTGGAAACTGGCTGCCTGGTGCCCCTGCCTGGCCCACAGTTGGAGAAGACACCTTGGCTGGTAAGGTCTGACTTACATTTGAGGTCAGATGTGACGAGAGCAGGCCCATCAAGGAGAAGAAGAAAAGGAAAACCAATAGCTGCAAATAAAAACGTGCACTTTTTACTACATTAAAATTACCTGTGCTCTGTCATTCTAAATAAGGCCAACATGTTCCTCTTTAATTGAAATTTTTTACATCTAGGCCATAAATCCTTTAAGTGGATCTTAGAAAACTTTCCAGTCACTTTTAGAGAGACAGTTTAATTGAGAATTAATTACTACTGGCTGGGTCATTTCATACTTGCCTTTAAACAAAGCTAGAAACAGTTTGAAAAAGTGACAAGAGCCAGAAGGAAGACTGCTGCAGTCTCCTTGGCTGTACGCAGTCCCAACTCACCATCATCTCCCTGCAAGGCCTCCTGTCAGAAGTGTTTGTAAAATCCTTGAAGATAAACCCACAGGCTCCATCCTCACCCAGGGCCTGACTGGGCAGGGTCTCTGTGGACACTGTCCTCTCCACACACGAGGGCCTTAAGGCCCTGGAGCCACTGAAATCCCTTCTAACAAAACTACACAAGAAGCCTGAAGACACACCTAGAAGAATCCCTATAGGGTTGTTATAATCACCAAAACCCTGGGCACTGCTGTCGGTACAGCTTTCAGCTGGTGTAAGTCGTGCTGACACGGCACCTATGCGTTGAGGATCTCGGGCTGAGCACAGGGGTGCTCACTCCAGCTCTCCTGTGGGATGCTTGTTTCCGTCCCTGTTCTACACACACTGCCCTGGGCTCCCTGCACAGAGGGCTGTGGGTGTCACTGGTCTTGCGGGGGCTGTCAGGCTTCCCAGGGCGCAGCAACCAGGTGGGTCTTAGCCCAGCGTGGTCCCTGGCCGGGAACTCAGAGCAGCCTCCTCTCCCACTCCTTTCCCCAGCAGACAGTTGCGTCCTTGCTGCCTCTTGTCCCCAGCACCCCAGCTCTGAGCTGTCTCACTGCAAGCTTATCTGGGGCTGTCCCTCGGCAAGTGAATTGGAGCTACTGCAGCACGAACACAGAAGGCACCACTTGAAGCTGACAGTTTTTACACTGGGCTGTGATGAGGATAAAAATAAGCTGAAGAAAAGTACTTCAAGCCTGGGCAACACAGTCAGACCCCCATCTCTGTTTTACTTTTTATTTATTTTTTATTTTTTTTGAGACAGAGTCTCGCTCTGTTGCCCAGGCTGGAGTGCAGTGGCGTGATCTCGGCTTACTGCAAGCTCCGCCTCCCGGGTTCACGCCACTCTCCTGCCTCAGCCTCCCGAGTAGCTGGGACTACAGGCGCCGCCACCACATCCGGCTAATTTTTTTTTGTATTTTTAGTAGAGACGGGGTTTCACCGTGTTAACCAGGATGGTCTTGATCTCCTGACCTCGTGATCCGCCCGTCTCAGCCTCCCACAGTGTGGGGATTACAGGCGTGAGCCACCGCACCCAGCCTACTTTTTAAAATTATTTTTTTTGAGACAAGAATCTCGCTGTGTCACCCAGACTGCAGGGCAGTGGCATGATCTCGGCTCACTGCAGCCTCTGCCTACCGGGTTCAAGCGATTCTCCTGCCTCAGTCTCCTGAGTAGCTTTACAGGCTATGGATTACAAGCATGCACCACCACACCAGGCTAATTTTTGTGTATTTTGTAGAGACGGGGTTTTACTATGTTGCCCAAGCTGGTCTCGAACTCATGACGTCAAGTGATCTACCTGCCTCAGCCTCCCAAAGTGTTGGAATTAGAGGCATGAGCCACTGTGCCCAGACTAGAGACCCCCATCTCTTAGAAAAAATTACAAAATTAGCCAGGCATGGTGGCATACACTTGTAGTCCCAGCTACTGCAGAGGCTGAGGTAGGAGGATGGCCTGAGCCCAGGAGAACGAGGCTGCAGCGAGCTGTGATTACACTACTGCACTCCAGCCTAGGCGACAGAGTGAGACCCTATCTCAAATACATACAACCATTTAAAAAAGTGGAATTATTACTAGTAAACTTGAGAGTCAAAGTCTTACTCCAAGCCTCATGTTTGTCTTTAGAAAAACGCAGCTCATCAGGCAGGCCCAGAGAAACTGCACGGATTGAAACCAAGCTTGCGAGAAAAGAATCAGTAAAAGAATTTCCTGTCTTGCCTCCTCTCTCTCGCAGTCCAGCTTCGTTAGCTGCTTCCTGACGTTTTCTTCCCTGACTTGTTGAATCGCAAAGTGCAGTGCAGCAGCTGAGAGCCAGGCCGGGTTAGGTGCCGGGGAGGCAGCATCAGGGGAGAGGAAACTGGGACAGAGAAAACGGGGTTAGTGCAGGGCCTTACAGCCAAGTCCTTATTCCCACCTGTCGCCTTTGGGGCTTGCCTTTCTATCAGAGGACACAGAAGGGCTTCAGGACCATCAGAAACTAGGTCTGCATCCCTCAGCACCCCCAGGTCCACGTGAGAGTCTGGGCAGGTGCTGGTACTGCCCCTAGCGCATCCTGGCGCTCTGAGAGCTCCTGCTGACAGGAGGCAGCCGGCCTGGTCCTGTCCACCTTGCCCTGTGCTCTTGGGCCCCAGCTGCGTAAGTTTTGGAAGAAGACGCCTTATTTCCCTCAGGTCTCCCTGCCTGGCCCTGTGACTGGATCAGGCAATTCCCTCCTAGAACAGAGAACAAAGGACTACCTGGGCAGCTGGGATTACAGGCGCCCACTGCCACAAGAACTCGGTTCTTTTCTCCCTGCTCACACAAGACGCTGCCCACACCGCTTTTCTCAAGCAAGCCAGGGTGTTTAGGAGATGACCTCGAGCAGGTCCCAAAGTGCATCTGGGCAGGCACACCCCGTCCTCACCACCCACACGTACTCGCTGGCAAACTGCCGGCCTTCTTGCAGCTTCTGCAGTTCCCGGGGCAGTGGGCTCTGGCAGTGTCTCCTCCACTGGCAGAGCAGCACAGGCTCCAGGCTTGGCCACCACAACTAGAGAGAGAGCAGGACACAGATGAGGGGGGCTGGGGTGGACACACCTCCGCTGCCACAGCTATGACAAGCCCACAGCGCTCCTACAGGCCACCACGGGCCCACACTCAGCCTGCGCTCTGGAACTCCAAAGCCAGTATCTTTTTACCTCAGTTAAGGCTCACAGCAGTTCCATGAGGCATTATTACCCACACTCATGGAAGACGTGGAATTTGGAGAAGGAAGAGCCTGGCCTAATGAAACGGTGAAAGGACCACACTGCCCCTGAGCTGGGAATGCCTGGTCCTTCGATGTCCTCAGCTGAGAGCTGGTGTTCTAAACATGGAAGAGTTCATTTATCGTGAATTCCACTAACCGAGCTACAACTCGGGGCAAATGCAGCTTGGGGAGCTCCTTGGGGAACATGCTGTGCTGCGGGAGAAAAAGGCCCTCGTGTCCCTGATAACCGAGAAGGGAGGGCGACAGCTGTGGTCTTCAGGACTAAGTGAGCCGTCATGAAAGTGAGGGAAATGCTGCCCCCTCCCACTCCCGGGACCCTGGGCTGTTAGGGGAGCCTGCTGAGCTCTGGTGGGAGCTGAGGTGAAGTCTCTGCTCCGAAGTCCCAAGAAAGCATAGGTGGGCGCCAGTGGGCCACGGCTGTGCTCTCGTGAGGGGGCAAAGGCAGCCACCGTACAGCCTCCAGCCAATTTGTAACCCAAGACAGTGAACAAACAAGCCCTGCACCCCTGTGGACACGAAGGTGCCCGTGGGGTCTGAGCGGGGTCCACAGGGGAAAAGTCCTGAGGGTGCCCATGGCAGGGGCGGTGGGGGCGGGGACAGTTCTAGGAACTCAGGACATGCGGCCCTCATCTGCTGCGAGCTGGCATCTTTAACTGTGGCCTCCATGTCTCCTGACGCATTTTCTCTGAGATGATAACACCCCTGACGGAGAAGCGCTGCAGAGACGCCAGAGGCAGCTGTGGAGTCTCCCACTCAGCCCCAAAACAAAACTCCCGACAAGACAGCTGGCCTACCAGAGCAGAGGTCAAAATTAAGGGGCATTTTGTCTGGCACTTGGCCAATATGCAGTCGACCATCAGGGAGGGGTCTCTGCTCCGCAGACAGGCGTTCAGGAGGCCCTGCAGGAGAGAACGCACCAGGAGGTTGGCGGTTTGCGAGGACCCACAACCAGTGGAGTGCAGGAACTCGCAGGAAGCTGACAGGAGGACCCACCCCCAGCATTCTGAGAAGGCCAAGGAAGGGGCTAAGGGAGCAGCTTACCCTGAAGAAGTGGGCAGTGATGTCCTGTGTCAGGGCACCTCCGTGGAAGCAGAAGTTTCTCTGCAAGAGAGTTCAAGGCAGGTAAGAAAAGGCTACAGGAAGCGAGGCGAGACCAGTGTGCAGAGTG
Organism: Piliocolobus tephrosceles; assembly: GCF_002776525.5. Classification (NCBI taxonomy): domain Eukaryota; kingdom Metazoa; phylum Chordata; class Mammalia; order Primates; family Cercopithecidae; genus Piliocolobus; species Piliocolobus tephrosceles. The sequence goes on from NC_045450.1 coordinate 74,454,211, forward strand.
GCTGCTGTGCAGATTCTGTTGTAAGAAAAACACTCACTAAGGCTTGGCCTGGCCACCACGGATGGTGCTCCTGGCTGACCGGGCCTGGAGCCCTGGCCATGCTGTCCTGAAACTTAACGGCTTCCCTGGGCAGCCAGATCCTGCAGCTCAGCAACTCTGGCCCAAACAGTCTTCTAGGCTCCAGGAAGAAGCCAGGGAGGCACAAGCGGCCACAGGGAAGGGGACGCACCCGAAGCCCAGATCTATGGTAAGGATGACACTAATCCCACGGCCCAGCCATCCTCTGGTTCCTCTATCCTTCACGAACCAAGTGCTGTCCGTGGTGTTTACCCGTCTGTCTGCTGTCACGTGCCATTCTGAGAGCTTTCCGAAAAACAGCCTTTCGTAAGAATTCAAAGGAAACCATAGTGATTTTCTTAAAGCTTTTGCTAGTGTCATGTCCTCTGCTCTCCTTGTCACATTTTAAAGTGCTACACAAGGCCGGGCACGGTGGCTCACACCTATAATCCCAGCACTTTGGGAAGAAGCCAAGGTGGGTGGATCACGAGGTCAAGGAGTTTGAGACCAGCCTGACCAACCTGGTGAAACTTCATCTCTACTAAAAATACAAAAATTAGCCGGGTGTGGTGGCGGGCACCTGTAGTCCCAGCTACTCAGGAGGCTGAGGCAGGAGAATTGCTTGAACCCAGAAGTGGAGGTTGCGGTGAGCTGAGATTGCGCCGCTGCACTCCAGCCCAGGCAACAGAGCAAGACTCTGTCTCAAAAAAAATTTCTTCCTAAATAAATAAATAAAAATATCAAATGCTCCGGAGCTGGCATGGAACGTGAATTCCACCTCTCACACATTTGTGCATCTTCAAAAACAAGCATCTATCTCCCCAGCTCTGACCAACTGGGTCCCTGACACTGACCCATCCCCACAGCAAGGGCCACTTCGTTTTTTTTGAGACAGTCTCGCTCTGTCACCCAGGCTGGAGTGCAGTGGCGGGATCCTGGCTCGGTGCAACCTCTGCCTCCTGGGTTCAATTAATCCTCCTGACCCAGCCTCTCAAGTAGGTGGGACTACAGGCATGCGCCACCATGCCCAGCTAATTTTTCTATTTTTTGTAGAAACAGGGTTTTGCTGTGTTGCCCAGGCTAGTCTTGAACTCCTGGGCTCACGTGATCCCCCCGCCTTCCCAAAGTGCTGGGATTACAGGCGTGAGCCACTGTGCCTGGCTACTGGTTAACATCATTCTGCAACTCACACTGGGCAGTGTCTAAAATGAAAGATAATGGGGCTGCCTGGCAGGCAACAGCACTAGTCAGATCACCACAAGGCTTTTTCACACGTGAAGCATGTTGAGATTAGAAATAAATGAACTGAGGTGTGTGGCACACAAAATGGTCTGTACGATTCCATGCGTCAAAATTATTAAAACTTGAGGGAAACTGAAGGAATTAAACTTTGGAGAAGGCAACCTACAGCTGGTTTGGTGACGTGCTGGCCGTCGTCCTGGCTGTGGGTAGGGGCCTCCCTCACACAGCATTCCAGACAATGTTCCCTATTTGACTTTGAACCCTTTCTTCAGTAATTTGCACGGTGAATTCAGGACACGCATGGAGGCTGCAAGAGCTGCTGCCAGTGCCACAGGCACTGACAGATCAGACGGACGCACGCACACGGGGCACCTACCATCTCAGAGTTGACCAAGTGGAAGAACTGCTTGCATCTGGCAGTGATGGGCTGTTTGGCCTGGAAGCTGCTGCCGCAGAGGACAGACGAAGGCAGGCGGAGGAGGATCCTGGAAAGAAGGGGCTCTATCTGTGGCGACCGCACAGCTTATACTCTGCTCCCTCCCAAGGGCTCAGACTCTCAGAGCAGCAACCACCACCCTGAAACCCAGGGCCCCTGCTGGAACCGGAGCCTTGGCCTGTGTGCCTCTGTCCCATCCAAAGCCTGCACTCCGAGCCCAACTCCCCTGTACCGTGCTTGGACCCCTGCACTCAAAATGTGTTACCAAACAACTTCTAACAGTTACGTAATAACCAAGTGGGTGATGCACCAGTCTGTCTAGTGAAGCAGTGCCCTACGACTGTAAAATTAAATGACTTCAATTTAATGACTTCACACTTATTATAAATGTAGCTGCTTTGGGCATTTCTGAACAGTTTTCCCTACTTTGACAGGAGCTCCTTCTGCCACGTTCCTCCACATCTGAGCAGGAAGGTTTTTTTGTTGTTGCTGAGATAGTCTCACTCCGTCGCCCAGGCTGGAGTGCAATGGCACGATCTCGGCTCTCTGAAACCTCTGCTTCCCATGTTCAAGCAATTCTCCTGCCTCAGTCTCCCGAGTAGCTGGGATTACAGGCGTCCGCCACCACACCCAGCTAATTTTTGTATTTTTAGTAGAGACAGCGTTTCACCATGTTGGTCAGGCTGGTCTCAAACTCCTGACCTCACATGATCCACCCACCTCAGCCTCCCAAACTGCTGGGATTACAGGCGTGAACCACCTCGCTCAGCCGGAAGGTTTTAGTCAAAAGTACTTTAAACCCTCTGGATCCTCCTCTCTGTGGCAAGTGCTACAGAGATGGACAGGCTTGGGATGGGGACACACAGACAAGTAAGTAACGGGAAACAAACTCGCTACAAAGAAACTCTAGGACCGTCATGAGATGCTGCCCTGCCCAGGTGGTAGTAGCTATTACCGTTTGTACATGAGCAGCTCCCTCTGTCTCTGAAGGCTGGCAGCCACGCTCCAACCGCCTGTCAGAGCCTGGAGTCGTCTGCAGAAAATCCCAAAGAGGAAGTGCCCCTGGGAAGGCGTGTGGCCGAAAGGCACCGAGGGGTCCTGCTGCAGCTCCAGTTCAGCTACCATCTCCTGGAAAAGAGGAGGATGCTGGCACGGGAAGGCCTCGGGGCTCACTGCCCAGCCAGTCGGGTACCTGACGGGGTGGGGGCGCGGTGTCAGGGAAAGGTCTCCACAGGGGACAGGGCGAGAAGGAACAATTGGGGCAAACTATTTCAACTGGAAATCACTTTGAAATTGCAAATATAGAACAGTGCAGGCTGGGTGCTGTGGCTTACGTCTGTAATGCCAGCACTTTGGGAGGCTGAGGCAGGCAGATCCCTTGAGCCCAGGAGTTAGAGTACTGCTTTGCAATTAAGAAAAAACAGCCGGGCGCTGTGGCTCATGCCTGTAATCCCAGCACTTTGGGAGGCCGAGGCAGGCGGATCATGAGGTCAGGAGACAGACCATCCTAACACGGTGAAACCGTCTCTACTGAAAATACAAAAAATTAGCTGGGCGTAGTGGTGGGTGCTTTTAGTCCCAGCTACTCGGGAGGCTGAGGCAGGAGAATGGCTTGAACCCAGGAGACGGAGCTTGTAGTGAGCTGAGATCATGCCACTGCACTCCAGCCTGGGCGACAGAGCAAGACTACCATCTCAAAAGAAAAAAAAAAAAAGAAAAAACAAAAAGAAGACCAGATATGGTGGCACATACCTGTAATTCGGCACTTTGGGAGGCCAAGACAGGTGGATCACCTGAGGTCAGGAGTTCAAGACCAGCCTGGCCAACAAAATTAGCCATACAAAAATTAGCTGGGTGTGGTGGCAGGCGCCTGTAATCCCAGCTAATCAGGAGGCAGAGGCAGGAGAATCGCTTGAACCCAGGAGGTGGAGATTGCAGAGAGCCAAGATCCCACCACTGCACTCTAGCCTGGGTGACAGAGCAAGACTCTGTCTCAAAAACAAACAAACAAACAAAAAAAAACAGCACAAGGACACCCATGTGCCCTCCACCCAGATTAACCTCGGGCTAACATTTTACCCCACACATCATTTTTGCCTCACAAGTCTTTTTTTTTTTTTTTTTTTTTTTGAGACAGTCTCAGTCCGGTTGCCCAGGCTGGAGGGCAGCAGTGCAATCCTGACCTCTCGAGCTCGGTTGATTCTCCTAAGTCAGCCTCCCGAGTAGCTGGGACTGTAGGTACACACCACCATGCTCAACTACTTTTTTGTATTTTTAGTAGAAACACGGTTTCACCATGTTGGCCAAACTGGTCTCGAGCCCCTGACCTCAAGTGATCTACCCGCCTCAGCCTCCCAAAGTGCTGGGATTACAGGCATAAGCCACCGTGCCCAGCCGGCTGTGTTTTTTAAAGAAGAATAAAGATCAGGGCCGGGTGCGGTGGCTCAAGCCTGTAATCCCAGCACTTTGGGAGGCTGAGACGGGCGGATCACGAGGTCAGGAGATCGAGACCATCCTGGCTAACACGGTGAAACCCCGTCTCTACTAAAACACACAAAAAACTAGCCGGGCGAGGTGGCGGAGGGCCTGTAGTCCCAGCTACTCGGGAGGTTGAGGCAGGAGAATGGTGTAAACCTGGGAGGCGGAGCTTGCAGTGAGCTGAGATCCGGCCACTGCACTCCAGCCCGGGTGACAGAGCGAGACTCCGTCACAAAAAAAAAAAAAAAAAAAAAAAAAAAAAGATCAGGTGCAGTGGCTTATACCCATAATCCAACTATTTTGGAGACCGAGATGGGTGGTTCATTTGGGCCCAGGAGTTCGAGACAAGCCTGGGCAACATGGCAAAACTCCATCTCTACAAAAAATCAGCTGGGTGTGGTGGTGCACTCAGGTGCACACTGTGAGGACTGCTTGAGCCCAGGAAGTCAAGGCTGCAGTGAGCTATGAGCGCACCACTGTACTCTAGCCCGGGTGACACAGCAAGACCCTGTCCCAATAATAATAATAATAATTACTATTATTATTATTATTAAGAGGAATAACCAGATGGTCTCACTGAGGAGGAGCCAGGTGGGTCTAGGGAAAGCATCTGGCTAAGGAGTTAGGAGGCCCCAGTGCTGGGGGAGGGGAAGACGGGCCTGGCACAGAAGACACATGGGTGGCCAGCACCAGCAAACGCCTGTTGACTGACAGTGAACACACAGGGTACATGCTGTCTACCTGTATAGATCTCAGGTGATCCACCAGCCTCGGCCTCCCAAAGTACTGGGATTACAAGCATGAGCCACCACGCCCAGACTATAATAAACATCTTAATAGGACACAGCTTAAATGAAGTGAACGCACTGAGTTGTGGCATCCTCAAACTCACCTGCAATCTGGAAATAATATTCTCATTTCCTGTGCGGCCACCAAAGACCAAATCGGAATTCTCTGAGCGGTCATAACTCCTTGAGCTGAAAAGAAAATACAATAAAATCTTCCTCAGTATCGCCTAATAGTGCTGGAGTTCCCAGTTCTCCTGCCTCCAGAGTGGAGTGATGGCTGTGCTTCTCTGACAGTGTGACCTCACATTAGTCAACAATGAACAACAAAAACTGCCACAAAATACTATCAACCCCAACCCAGGAAATACAAACATTATGTACCATGACCAGGGGGGTTTATTCCAAGATTGCAAGGAGAGCTTAACATCCCCAAATCAATATAACGCAGTTATCAATAAAATAAAAAGCAAAAACCACAGGATTATCTCAACAGATGCAGAAAAAGCACTTGATGGAATTTAACATCCGTTTGTGATAAAAACACTCAATAAACTAGGAACAGAAGGGAATCTTCTCAATCTGGTACCTGGCATGTATGAAAAACCCACAGCTGACATCAAATTTAATGAGGAAAGACTGAAAGCTTTTCTTCTAAGATCAGGGGCAACAAGGATGTCCTCTCTACACTCAAAGCAGTGTCATCACTGCCTCTACTCAACACTGCACTGGGGCCGGGCACAGTGCCTCACACCTGTAATCCCAGCACTTTGGGAGGCCGAGGCTGGCGGATCATCTGAGGTCAGGAGATCAAGACCATCCTGGCCAACATGGTGAAACTCCTTCTCTACTAAAAATACAAAAATTAGGCCGGGCACAGTGGCTCACACCTGTAATCCCAGCACTTTGGGAGGCTGAAGCAGGCGGATCACCTAAGGTCTGGAGTTCAAGACCAGCCTGGCCAACGTGATGAAACCCTATCTCTACTAAAAATACAAAAAATCAGACGGGTGTGTTAGCAGGCACTAGTAATCCCAGCTACTCGGGAAGCTGAGGCAGGAGAATTGCCTGAACCCATAAGGCGGAGGTTGTAGAGAGGTGAGATCATGCCATGGCACTCCAGCCTGGGAGACAGAGCGAAACTGTCTCAAAAACAAACAAACAAAAATTAGCAGCCAGGCGTGGTGGCAGGTGCCTGTAATTCCAGCTACTCGGGAGGCTGAGGCAGGAGAATTGCTTGAACCCGCGAGGCGGAGGTTGCAGTGAGCCGAGATCGCACCACCACACTCCAGCCTGGGTGCCAGAGTGAGACTCCGTCTCAGAAAAAACAAAAAAACAAAAAACAAAAAACACTGCCCTGGGAGTTCAAGCCAGGGCAATTCAACAAGAAAAAGCATCCAGATGGAAAAGGAAAAGTTAAACTATCTCTGTTCACAGATTATATGATCTTCCTTTTGTTTTTTTTGTTTGAGACTGAGTTTCACGCTTTGTCGCCCAGGCTAGAGTGGCAGTGGCATGATCTCGACTCACTGCAGCCTCTGCCCACTGAGTTCAAGTGATTCTCCTGCCTCAGCCTCCCAAGTAACGGATTACAGGAGCCCATCACTGGCCCGGCTAATTTTTTTTTTTTTTTTTTTGAGACGGAGTCTCGCTCTGTCGCCCAGGCTGGAGTGCAGTGGCCAGATCTCAGCTCACTGCAAGCTCCGTCTCCCGGGTTCACACCATTCTCCTGCCTCAGCCTCCCGAGTAGCTGGGACTACAGGCGCCCGCCATCTCGCCCGGCTAGTTTTTTGTATTTTAGTAGAGACGGGGTTTCACCGTGTTAGCCAGGATGTTCTCGATCTCCTGACCTTGTGATCCGCCCGTCTCGGCCTCCCAAAGTGCTGGGATTACAGGCTTGAGCCACCGCGCCCGGCCCGCTAATTTTTGTATTTTTAGTAGAGATGCGGTTTCACCATGTTCACCAGGCTAGTCTCCAACTCCTGACCTCAGGTGATCTGCTCACCTCACCCTCCCAAAGTGCTGGGATTAAGGCGTGAGCCACCGTGCCCGGCCAAATATGATCTTATATATACAAAACCCTAAGGAATCGATACAGAAACACTCGTAAGAGCTAAAAAAATGACTCGGGCCAATGAATACACAAGAATCAGTGTTGTTTCCATACATTAGCAACAAATGATTCACAGTGAAAGGAGACGCTCTCACTGCCCCACAAGCAGCCCTATCAGGATCTCAGCTACTTCTGTAGACATTGACAAGCCCATCCCAAAATGAGATGCAACTACAAAGCACCCAGAACAGCCAAAACAATCCTGAAAAAGAACAAAGTTGGAGGCCTCACACTTCCCAATTTTAAAACCCACTACAAAGCTTCGGTCATCCAAATGGTGCAGTGCACACGGACATACAGACCAAGGGACACAATGAGCCAGAAATAAATCCTCACACGAACAGCCACCTCACTTTTGACGAGGGTGCCAAGATCATTCAGTGGGGAAAGACATGTTTTCAACAAATGGTGCTGGGACAACTGCGTGGCCACATGCAGCAGAATGAAGCTGGACCACCTCACACAATTTTTTTTTTTTCTGAGACAGTCTCTCACTCTGTCTCCCAGGCTGGAGTGCGGTGGCACAATCTCGGCTCAATGCAAGCTCCACCTCCCAGGTTCTAGCAAATCTCCTGCCTCAGCCTCCCAAGTAGCTGGGATTACAGGCACCTGCCACCATGCCTGGCTAGTTTTTGTATTTTTTTAGTTTCGCCATGTTGGCCAGGCTGGTCTCGAACTCCTGACCTCAAGTGATCCCCCAGGCTCAGCCTCCCAAAGTGCTGGGATTACAGGCGTGAGCCACCGTGGCTGGCCCAAAATGTTTTTTGATCCATCAAAATGGATCAAAATCCTAAAGAGCTAAACTAAAAACAGATGATCTGGACTTTATAAAAATTTAAAACTTTTGTGCATTGAAGGATACGATCAAGAGTGTGAAAAGAGAATTGACAGAATGGGAGAAAATATTTACATATCATATATTTGATAAGAACTTTATCTAAAATGTATAAAGAACTCATACAACTCAGTAAGATAAATACAGTCATGAACTGCTTAATGACAAGGATCCATTCTGAGAAACACATCTTTAGGTGGTTTCCTCACGTGAACATCAAAGTGCACCGACACAGACCAGAGCCCTCCGCACACCTAGGCCACATGGCATGGCCCACTGCGCAGACCTAGACAGCAGACACCCCCGCACGCCTAGGCCGCATGGCGTGGCCCACTGCACAGACTTAGCAGACCCCCCGCACGTCTAGGCCACATGGCATAGCCTGCTGCACAGACCTAGACAGCAGAGCCCCCGCACACCTAGGTCACATGGCATGGCCCACTGCGCCCAGGTTATGAACCGGCACAGCATAGAACTCTACTGAATACTGCAACTGGAACACAACAGTATTTGTGCATCTAAACATAGAAAAGGTACAGTAAAAACACAACTTAAAAAAAAAGTTACAAAAAAACTATGGCTTTATGGAATTAGTGTCATATATGTGGCTTGTTGTTAACCAAAACACTGTTATGCAGTACATGAATGTAACCCGGTTTTCAAATGGGCTGAGGATATGAATAGATATTTCTCCAAAGAAAATCTACAAATGGCCAATAAGAAAATGAAAAGATGCTCAAAATCACTACCCATCAGGGAAGTACAAATCAAAACCACAATGAAATAGCACTTAAGACCCACTAGGATGGCCATCAACAAGTCCAGCCTAGCACAGAGGCTCACACCTGTAATCCCAGCACACTGGGAGGCCGAGGCGGGCAGATCACCTGAGGTCAGGAGTTCGAGACCAGTCTGGCCAACATGGTGAAACCCCATCTCTACAAAAATTACAAATCAGCCACCAGGTGAGGTGATGCCTGTAGTCCCAGCTACTTGAGGGGCTGAAGCAGGAGGATCACTTGAGCCAGGAGGTTGAGGCTGCAGGGGGCTGAGATCTTGCCACTGTACCCCAGCCTAGGTGACAAAGACCGACCCTGTTTCAAAATAAATATATAAGACAAAGTAAGACTCTGTCTCAAACAAACAAAGTGAATGGATAAACAAAATATGGCTGATCCTTCTGTTCTGCAGTGAGCAGCTCTGTGCAAACCTACCCATAAAGGCTGGGGAAGCTGGGAAGCTGAAGAAAGAGGCTGAAGAACCAGTTTCTCAGACAGGAATGTTTAAGGCTTACAGACAGAAGTCATGTCTTGGGCAGCCTAGAGAGATGATGCATCCTGCAGTGTTACCCCAGGTGGGGCTTCTATACCACAGGGAAGGGTTATTGAAGTTAACCCCTCGGGGAAAAGCAAGAACGCTCTGTGAAGCTAACCGCTGGATTTAAGGTGGAAAATTTGTTTTTTTTTGTTTTGAGATGGGGTCTCACTGTCACCCAAGCTGGAATGTAGTGGTGTTATCACAGCTCACTGCAACCTCTGCCTCCCAGGCTCAAGCAATCCCACCTCAGCCTCATGAGTAGCTGGGACCACAGGCATGCATCACCATGCCTGACTAATTTTTTTTTTTTTGTGGAGATAGGGTTTCACCAGGCTGGTCTCGAGCTCCTGAGCTCAGATGATCTGCCTGCCTTGGCCTGTCAGTGCTGAGATTACAGGCATGAGCCACTGCGCCCGGCCTCAAGGTTGTTTTGACCTAAGAGTGGGATTTAAGATAACAGCAGATAAATGGGAAATCTCAGGAGGCATTCTTGGAGTAGGGTTAACGGGATGTCACCCATGGTAGAGGTGCGTCAGCTTCCACACCTTCTGTGAGCGTCAGTCGGCCATAAGGGTGTGCTGGTACAGCCACCACACCTGTGAGCATCAGTCAGCCATAAGGAGGAGGGGTGTGCTGGTACAGCCACCACACCTGTGAGCGTCAGTCAGCCATAAGGAGGAGGGGTGTGCTGATATGTGCTACAACACAGATGAGCCTCAGAAACATTCTGCTCAGCCAAGGAAGCCAGACACAAAGGGCCACATACTATGTGATTCTGTTTATATTAAATATGCAAAAAAGGCAAATCCATGAACAGAAAATGGATTCATGGTTGCCACAGGCAGGGGACATGGAGGGAAGGTGCATACACACTTGCCATCTGTACTGAATGCTGAAGCTGTAACACAATAGTTTGGAGCTGCAGGCAAGGGCCGCTAGGAACAAAGCCTGGACAGCCCCAGGTACACTCCGTCCATCCTTCTGGCCCACACGCAACACCTTAGGAACTGCTCTGTCCTGAGAATCCCTCTCAGATGGAGAGAGGCCCGGTATCTGCTAGGCCATTTGTGCCATGCTTCACACCTGCTCACCGTGAATACCAGGTGACAGAACAGAAAAACAACGTTGTTGCCATTTTTTTTTTTTTTTTTTTGAGACGGGTCTTGCTGTTGTCCAGTCAGCTAACTGCAACCTCTGCCTCCTGGGTTCAAGCAATCCTGCTGCCTCAGCCTCCCAAGTAGCTGTGCCTACAGGTGCACGCCACCACGCCTAGCTAATTTTTGTATTTTTAGTAGAGATGGAGTTTTACCATGTTGGGCAGGCTGGTCTCGAACTCCTAACCTCAGGGGATCCACCCACCTCAGCCTTCCAAAGTGCTGGAATTACAGGTGTAATTCCACCACGCCTGGCCCAAAGTTGTTGCTCTTAACAAGTCTATACACATAAAGAAACAACCGATTAAGGAAGCTTGCCTTTATTTTATACTGACTTAGATTTGCTATGTGATATGCTTGAGTGTACTTTGCGTAACACAACTGGAGTGAGAGAAAAATGTATTCTTAGAGCTGCCATGATTCCAAGTAAGGCCTCATTGGTGTGTGATGGTTAATACTGAGTGTCAGCTGGACTGGTTTGAAGGATGCAAAATACTGATCCTGGGTGTGTGTCTGTGAGGGTGTTACCAAAGGAGATTCACATTTGGGTCTGGGCTGGGAAAGGCGGACCCACCCTTAATCTGGGTGGGCACCATCTAATCGGTGGCCAGCAAGGCCAGAAACTCCCCTTTGTATATACCCTATTAGTTCTGTTCCTCTAGGGAACCCTACTACAGTGTGTGCTGCTAACCTTTGGTGGAAATCCATCAGAGCGTTGACAAGAATGGTACACGCAGCCTCCAGGTCTCCGTCACAGCCTCCTGAAGCAGAGGACTCAGGGAGAAAGTGCTCATAGATCGCCCACTGGTGGAAGTCCTGCCTGCAACAGCAAACACTGACATCAGTTCTGAGAAATGCTTTGTGACCAGCAGTTCCTCACAACCAGGGAGTAGGCCTACAGCAAGGCACACACAGCACTAGTGAGAGCTGGGTTGAGACTGGCGGCTCGGGACCTCGGAGTAGGAATGAGACCTCACTCTCTGCAGGGTGGGGTGCCTGGGGCTGTGGGAAAGGCCTGGTCTCAGGAGTGGCCTTTGTGAACTGCCCCCCTTCCACTGATCCAAGGCCACTCAGGATGACATCCCACTGGGTAACTGCTGGCCACACAGCGGATGAGCTTGGTGAACAGAACAGGCAAGCACCAAAATGTAGGCTGTAAAGTCACCTGAGGGCACCTGAGCTACTCACAGGCCCACCAGCAGGGGATGGTGAAGCAACCTGCGTCCAGACTGTGGGCTCTGTGCATATGGACGGCAAAGGGCTCCAGGACACACTCACTCAAAACCGTGGTGGCTACACCTATAATCCCAGCACTGTGAGAGGAGGCCAAGGTGGGAGAATCGCTGGCATCCAGGAGTTTGACATCAGCATGAGCAACATAGGGAGACCCCATTCCTACCAAAAATAAAAAATTAGCTGGGCACAGTGGTGCCCGCCTGTGGTCCCAGCTACTCAGGACGCTGAGGCAGGCGGATCGCGTGAGCTCTGGAGAGGGAGGCTGCAGTGAGCCACGACTGCAACACTGTACTCCAGCCTGGCCAACAGGGTGAGACCCTGTCTCAAACAAACAAGCAAATCTGCAGTACACAGAACCATCAATACTGCAATCCATTTACACAGAAAGAGCCACAACGAGGAAAATGCAACCATGCAAATGTGAGTGCTAAGGGGTGTGTGCTCTACCCACACTGTCTGGAACTGGCACAGAATGTATCTAAGTATCACTTAAGTAATTGAGAAATGAAAGAAAATCCCAGGAACACACCTCAACACAACTTCCAGGTAGCAGTGACTTGACTGGTAAGGAGAGGTCCTCACGACCCCACGTACCAGACCAATGCCTCCCTCTGACCTCCTCCTTAGATTCCACCCCGGAGAGGAGCCAGGAGGAGAAACGGGAGTGTGTGAAGGAAGCACCTGCAGAGCAGGCTTGGCACAAGCCTGAACCATCGGCACCCGTTTTGCCGCAGGCAGCAGCGAATTGTTCTTTTTGTGGCCCCCGTTTTCCTTTTCCTGTTACTTCTATTGGTTTCATCCAGAATCTGATGCCAGGATCCAGGTGCAGGAGACAGTGCTGCACGTGCCTGGAGGGCCCCTGATGGCCAGAAGGACGAGGAACACAAGGTGGCTGATGCCAGCCCTCTCCTGAGTCTGGGTGTGGCAGGCACCCCGAGGCTCATGTACCCAGCAGGATGCCCCATGTCTGCAGTGACCACATTCCCCTCTCCCTGACCTCCACACCCTCAAACCCAAGGGCCTCTGGGCTCCCTACTCCTATGCCCAGAACAGCACAACTGACCTCTCAAATGGTCTGTCTCAGCCCTGGGACCTACGGGGGTCAGTGCTTCATTTACCCACCTCCTGGTGCCCCCATGTCAAGGCCAGCACCTCTCCTCAAAGTCTGCGCCACCCGTCCCACACCAGCCTCTGTTCCTGCCTGGTCACTTCCTCTCACACGGCCCTGCTGTCTGCTATCTCCAGAGCTCATTCCTACCTTTAATCTACTTCTGTGTCTACCTGCATGTTGCCAGGGCCTGGACACAGGTGTACAGCTCCTGGAGAGCAGCCACAGCCCAGCCAGGGCAGGGTGAAGTCTAAGTGGGTGCCCTCAATGTGCCACATCTGCCCTCGTCAATACAAAGGTGCCATATGAGCAGCCTTGTCTCTTTCCTTCTATACTCCCTGCTTCTAGAACACTCTAGAAGTGTCTACCACACAGTAGGAGCTCAGTAAATGTTTCTTAAATAAAGGAATAACAATTGAAATTGGGCAACCCTCCCGGGTCCCCCCACCACGTGGAAACTTTTCTTTCAATTTCGCTTTAATACATCTTGACACCAAAAAAAAAAAAAAAAAAAAAAAACCAATTAAAATTGTGCTCAAAGATTAACAGTTAAACAAAACATTAAATTGAGGATAAAATGTCAAAACATAGGCTTTAAGACAATGTAGAAAACTGTTTAACATTTTAAAGGGAAGCTCCTTTTTCTTTTGGGATAGGATCTCACTCTGCTGCCCAGGCTAAAATGCAGTGGTGTGATCTCAGCTCACCACACCCTCTGCCTTCCAGGCTCAAGCAGTGTTCCTGCTCCGCCTCCCAGGTGGCTGTGATGACTGGCATGTGCCGCACACCTGGCTAATTCCTTTTCTATTTTTGGTAGTGATGGAGTTTCCCCGTGTTGCCCAGGATGACCTCAAACTCCTGGATTCAAGAGATCCTCCTGCCTCAGCCTCCCAAAGTGCTGGGATTATAGGTGTGAGCCATCACGCCCGGCCAGGGTAGCTCTTTTCAACACATACCGTTCAGTATCTGAAAGAGCATCAGCTTCAGGTTGAATTTCCAGCTCCAGGTGTAACCAGTCCTGGTAAGTTAACTGAGAGAAAGGGAGCAATTCAATACAATGAGGACAGAACACACAATCCACCCACAGGTTTATAAAACAGTTTGTCATTTCATCTCGTACGCAGCCCTCCGTGTCCCTGTGTTATAATGAAATTGCAGCTGAGAGTTCCACAGGAAAGAAACTTTAGTTTTGTCAAGAATTGTTTCTTACAAGATTTCCCTAGCACAAAGATGTTACCACTGTAATCCTTTATTTCCAAGTATAAAAGGGCTATTTTAGTCTAGGCAACATAGTAAGACTCCATCTCATTTAAAAATTGCCTCGGTACAGTGGCTCATGCCTGTAATCCCACACTTTGGGAGGCTGAGGCCAGCAGATTGCTTGAGCCTAGGCAACATGGCAAGACCCTGTCTCTACAAAAGATTTAAAAATCAGCCAGGCATGGTGGCACGTATGTGTGGTCCCAGCCTCTTGGGAGGCTGAGGCGGGAGGATCGCTTGAGCCCAGGAGGTCAAGGCTGCAGTAAGCAACAGAGTGAGAACTATCTATAAAAAGGAGAAAAAGAAAAAAGAAAAAAGAAAACAACAACATTCTACAGCTATTCACAGTAGCATACCTTCATTTATTTTTGGAAACAGGGTCTGCTGCCCAGGCTGGAGTGTGTGCAGTGATACAATCGTAGCTCGTGGCAGGCTCTGCCTCCTGGACTCCAGCATCCTCCCCCTCAGCCTCTCAGATGGCTGGGACTGCAGGTGCATATCACCATGACCAGGTAAGTTTTTAAAAAACATTTTTAGTAGGCCAAGCGTGGTGGTTGATACCTGTAATCCCAGCACTTTGGGAGGCTGAGGCAGGCGGATCATGAGGTCAGGGGATCGAGACCATCCTGGCTAACATGGTGAAATGCCGTCTCTACTAAAAATACACACACACACACACACACACACACAGGGCTGGGCGCGGTGGCTCACGCCTGTAATCCCAGCACTTTGGGAGGCCGAGACGGGTGGATCACGAGGTCAGGAGATTGAGACCATCCTGGTTAACATGGTGAAACCCCGTCTCCACTAAAAATACAAAAAATTAGCCGGGCGTGGTGGCGGGCGCCTGTAGACCCAGCTACTCGGGAGGCTGAGGCAGAAGAATGGTGTGAACCCAGGAGGTGGAGCTTGCAGTGAGCTGAGATCGCGCCACTGCACTCCAGCCTGGGCGACAGAGTGAGACTCCGTCTCAAAAAAAAAATAAAATAAAATTTTAGTAGAGACAAGGTCTCACTATGTTGACCAGGTTGGTTTTGAACTGAGCTCAGGTGATCCTTCCGCCTTGGCTTACCAAAGTGCTGGGATTGTAGGCATAAGCCATGGTGTCCGACTCGTGTTAACATGTTTCCTGTTTGTAAATCTTAAAACAGTTCCATGAATCAACAGGGACTAATTTCACTATGTTGATTTGTGGACTAATCTCCAAACCTCACATTGCAGGAAAAGCAGCAACACTCCTGCCGCACGCTCCCATCTGGGTAAAGGCCGAAGCTGCCGAGCTCCGCACAGGGACACCCGCAGATGCGGCACAGCCAAAGGAGCAATACAGGAAGGTTCCCTCCGAGCTGCTGGTGGGCACAGAGCTATTCACTGCCTCCTCCTTCCTTTTCTTTTTCTACTGCGCCTGGTCATCATTCCTCACATCAAAACACAGCATCATACTTACTTTTGTGTAGCTAACATAGTTAACAACAAAAAAAGCAGGAAAAAGTAGTACAATAACCTTGAGGTTTTTGTACTACTAACCTAGAGGCGCCACTCAGCGTCTCTAGGCTCACTCCTGTGCGCCTGGCGGGTGCCTGTAGTCACAACTACTGGAGAGGCTGAGGTACGAGAATCACTTGAACCTGCAGAGGCTGCAGTGAGCCAAGACTGCACCACTGAACACAGCCAGACGTTGTCTCAAAGAACATATCACTAAAAATAAAAGAAGTTTGTGTTGGGAGAAACTCAGAAAGTATAGCAGGGTTTCTCTGTATTTATTATTATTTTATTTTATTTATTTTATTTTATTTTTTTTTTGAGACGGAGTCTTGCTCTGTTGCCCAGGCTGGAGTACAGTGGCCAGATCTCAACTCACTGCAAGCTCTGCCTCCTGGGTTCACGCCATTCTCCTGCCTCAGCCTCCCGAGTAGCTGGGACTACAGGCACCGCCACCTCGCCCAGCTAGTTTTTTGTATTTTTTTAGTAGAGACGGGGTTTCACCATGTTAGCCAGGGTGGTCTCGATCTCCTGACCTCGTGATCCACCCGCCTCGGCCTCCCAAAGTGCTGGGATTACAGGCTTGAGCCACCGTGCCCGGCCTATTTTTTTGAGTCAGGGTCTCACTGTGTCATCCAGGCGGGAGCAGAATGGCATGATCTTGGCTCACTGCAACCTCCACCTCCCAGGCTCAAGCGATTCTCCTGCCTCAGCCTCCCAAGCAGCTAGAACTACAGGTGCACCCCACTGCACCCAGCTACTTTTTGCCTTTTTTGTAGAGATGGGGTTTCACCATGTTGCCTGGGCTGGTCTCAAACTCCTGAGTTCAGGTGATCCACCCGCCTTGGCCTCCCACAGTGCTGGGATCACAGGTGTGAGCACTGTGCCCAGTCTCTGTATAATTTCTTAACAGCTGCACATGAGCCCACAATGATGTCAGTCAAGATTCCAATCAAACCACCTAGGTGCTGCTGTTCTTGCCTCTGAGGAGACAGTCTGCACACACAAACCCTAGACTCAGGATGTGGCACAACGCAGGGGAAGGAACGGTGACCTACATGAACATCTTCCTCTTTCAACAGCTCTCGGAAGGTTCTGTGTGTCCAGAGAGAGAGGGCAGCTCTCTGCCAGTCTGCGGAAGGAAGGTACAAGGGTCTCCAGGAAAGGCTGGCTGCGTCCTCTTGAGAAAGAGGCTGTCGGGCCTCTGAGAACAATCTGAACACAAGGAACTGAAACTGAAACAGACAGTATTATGCAAGTTTCACTGGGAACGGTTCAGCCAATGCTCAGGTGGAAACAGACCATCAACAGCCACGCCACACACACAGCCCCACATTCAGGGGACCTCAGTCCAGCCCCTGGGAGGGTGCCACACAAAACCCCACGTTCAGGAGACCTCAGTCCAGCCCCTGGGAGGGTGCAACACACAACCCCACGTTCACGGGACCTCAGTCCAGCCCTTGGAAGCGTGCAGAGCCCCTCAGTGGTCATGGCTGTGCACAGCGCTCCAGGGAAGAGCCTATGTGTAGACCTTCCTGCCATCTGACTGTTTCCTTGAGCTAAATGTCTGGAAGCAGAATTGCAGGAACAAAACTGCCTCCCAGGGGTAGGGCTGGTTTTGTCCTGGGTCGTGAAACCGCCCATCTCTAGGCCTTTGCCAGGAATGGCGTTGCCACCAAAAGCGCACACCACTGGACAAGCGAGACGCACTATCAGTGCTGCGTGACCGTGTCCATCTCTGCCCCTGAGGAGACGAGAGCCTCCCATGTTTATAACTGGACTGCTCCAAGGACTGCCGTTCCGGCCCAGCACGCTGGGTAGGGACCATGTTGTCCTCTCCTAAGCTCCAACACCATGTTTTCTTTAAAAACTTGGCACCAGAGGTAAAGTTCCTCAGAGGAAATAACTGGAAATACGTGCCTCCTGGATCCTCAGGGGCTGCTCCCAGATTCTGACTTAATTTATCTGGAAAGGGGCCAGGAATCTGTAGTTTCAAAAGCTTCTCAGGTGATTCCGATGTGAAGCCTGCAGTTGAAAACCACTATCTATTTATTTATTTATTTATTTATTTATTTGAGGCGAAGTCTCGCTTTGTCGCCCAGGCTGGAGGGCAGTGGTGCAATCTCGGCTCACTGGCAAGCTCCGCCTCCCTGGTTCAAGCGATTCTCCTGCCTGAGCCTCCCAAGTAACTGGGATTACAGGCGTGCGCCATCACGCCCGGCTAATTTTTGTATTTTTAGTAGAGACGGGGTTTCACCGCGTCAGTCAGGCTGATCTCAATCTCCCGACCTGATGATCCACCCATGTTGGCCTCCCAGAGTGTTGGGATTACAGGTGTGAGCCACTCAGCCCAGCCTAAAAACCACTATTTTATACTTGAGGCATTCATTAAAATCCTATAAAAGGACAACACTGGTTTCAGTGCCATTTCACCTTTGCTTTTGACATTCAGGGTTTCCAATGCTCATCTTTAAATTCCTTTGTCTGGGCCGGGCACGGTGGCTTATGCCTGTAATCCTAGCACTTTGGGAGGCCAAGGCAGGCGGATCACTTGAGGTCAGGAGTTTGAAACCAGTCTGGCCAACATGGTGAAACTCTGTCACTACTAAAAAATATACAAAACAATTAGCCGGGCGTGGTGGCACGTGCCTGTAATTCCACCCACTTGGGAAGCTGAGGCAGGAGAATTGCTTGAACTTGGGAGGTAGAGGCTGCAGTGAGCCGAGATCGCACCACCACACTCCAGCCTGGGCTACAGAGCAACACTCCATCTTTAAAAAAAAAAAAAAAAATTCCTTTTTCTGAACAATGTAAGGAACACTTACTAGACGAGACGAATGAGAATTCTTCTTTCCAGAGAAAGATACTTTTTGTGAATACTGATCTTTTAATTCATCTTTCCTATAAATACCAACATCTATTTCCTTACAGCTACAGACGTGTAGCTGTCTTCATACGACTTCACTTTACACTCAGAGAACAGAAGAAAAGGCAGCGCTCAGCAGTCAGGCTGCCCAAGCAGACAGTAGAGGTGGCCTTGACAGCCAGCCTGACTCAGGAGCTGCCCCTGAGATGGGCATAAGGCAGCAGCAGACCTCGGCCTTCCGGTCTGAAAGCTGCGTAAACCTGAAACGTACAGCAGAATGGAAAAATAGGAAATGACTGAACCTACCTTTTTAATAAGGCCTGGAGATAAGTAGCTGCACAAAATATCTCGTGACTGGGAAGAAAACTTGCACAGAGAGTAAGAAATTGCCGCTGTACAAAATCTGAAACCAGAAATTATAACATATAAATGTTATCCATACGAAATAAGGGATGAAGGAAAAAGTTACTTGCAACGTCACAAAACTGAATTTAGTGCATTCTAAACTGGATGACCTGAGCATCGGTCCTTGCTTTTTTGGTTTGTTTGTTTTGAGACTTGAGTCTCGCTCTGTTGCTCAGGCTGGAGTGCAGTGGCACCACCTGGGCTCACTGCAATCTCTGCCTCTGGGTTCAAGTGATTTTCCTGCCTCAGCCTCTCAGGTAGATGGGATTACAGGCATCTCCCACCATGCCCAGCTAATTTTTTTGTTGTTGCTGTTATTGTTTTTTGTTGTTTTGAGACGGAGTCTCGCTTTGTTGCCAGGCCAGAGTGGAGCGGCGTGATTTCGGCTCACTGCAAGCTCTGCCTCCCAGGTTCAAGCAATTCTCCTGCCTCAGCCTCCTGAGTAGCTGGGACTACAGGCGCCCACCACCATGCCCAGCTAATTTTTTGTATTTTTAGTAGGGATGGGGTTTCACTGTGTTAGCCAAGATGGTCTCGATCTCCTGACTTCGCGATCCACCCACCTTGGCTTCCCAAAGTGCTGGGATTACAGACATGAGTCACCGCACCCAGTCACTTTTTAAATTTTTCTAGTAGAGACGGGGTTTCACCATGTTGGCCAGACTGGTCTCGAACTCCTGACCTCAAGTGATCTGCCCACCTCAGCCTCTCAAAGTGCTGGGATTATAGCGTTAGCCACCGTGCCTGGCCCAGTCCTTGGCTTATTTTTTCTTTGATACAGGGCCTTACGCTGATGCCCAGGCTGGAGTGCAGTGGCACAATCACAGCTCAGGGGATCACTTAAACCCAGAAGTTCAGGACCAGCGTGGGCAACATAGTGAGACCCCATCTCTCACTAGCTGGGTGTGCGGATGTGCGCCTGTGGTCTCAGCTACTGGGAGGCTGAGGCGGGAGGATCACGTCAGCCTGGGGGACACAGCAAGAAACGTCTCATTTACTCAACATACGTACCTACAGTAACACCCATGTGAAAAATTCTCACTTGTAACCAAGAACGTCAGAGTGAGATTCCATGAGGCAATGGAGATGCCAAAGCACTGTCATGGTGTTCTTAGGGGTCTAATGTTTCTGTTTTTCAGATGCATATTCGAGCCGGGCACGATGCTCACGCCTGTAATCCTAACACTTTGGAAGTCCAAGGTGGGCAGATCACCCGAGGTCAGGAGTTCAAGACCAGCCTGGCCAACATGGCAAAATCCCATCTCTACTAAAAATACATAAACTAGCTGGGCGTGGTGGTGCACACCTGTAGTCTCAGCTACTCAAGAAGCTGAGGCACAAGAACTGCTTGAACCTGGGAGGCGGAGGTTGCAGTGAGCCAAGATCATGCTACTGCATTCCAGCCTAGACAATAGAGTGAGACTCTGTCTCAAAAAAAAAAAAAAACTAAAAACACCAAATATACATTTCATTCTCCCTTTCTTATGCAAAAAGTAGCATCTGAGACAGAGTTCAGTATTTTGCGTTCTTCACTTGGATATATATCCTGAGGCATCTCTGTGTTCCTAAAAGGGGATGGCTCTGTCTCTCCCAAGTCACCTAGACGCCTCCCTCCTCACCAGCTCCCAACTTCTCCATCGGCTGTGTGCCTCTCATGCCAATACCCAGCACTCAGTGTTTGGGGCCTGGGGTGAGTGGGGACTATTTGGTGGGGCCAAGCGCCTGGGAGGGGCTCTGAACCCCCGGAGTACCCACTGCCTGCTCCCCATGGCCCATGTCTGAGTGTGGGATCCACACAGCTGCCATCTGACTCCCTCTCCTTGCTCCACGTACATTTCTTGAGCCTCTTCTAAGTTCTCTGTTGTTCAGACCCCGTCATAATGCCAGCTCTCCCCTTTCCTCACAGGGTCCCCGGCATCATAACAGGGCTTCTGTCCCGACCTCGGCTACCTCTGCCCAAGAGACCCAGGAGCTGCAAGCCAAGCCCCAGAGAGCAATGACCACTGGAGTCTCCCAGCCTTTCGTCCTGGCCTCTGCCCCTGCGTGGCAGCTGCAGGGATTCCGTCCCGGCCTCT
>NC_045450.1:74475069-74509176 GCF_002776525.5 Piliocolobus tephrosceles
GTCCTGGCCTCTGCCTCTGCGTGGCAGCTGCAGGGAGCCCTTGAGGCCCTGAGCAGACCATTCTTGAGCCTGAAGTGTACATGTACACACTGGGAAGCTGCTCACCACGGGGTGCCGAAGAACCTGACCAGAGGAAGCTGGTCCAACCAAGGGCCAGACAACCCCAAGACAAAACAAAGCAGCTCTCACCAGGACAACAAAGAATGCTTAACAATGTAGACAGTTACTATCTATTATTAATTTCAGCAGTTTAGTATAGTATGATCTCATTTTTATGAACAAAGAAACAAATGCATACATATTATAAACATATGACAGATAAAATTCTGGAAGGATATATACCAAAATGCTAAAAAGTGGTTATCTTTGGGTAGTATGTCTGCATGTCTGTCTCTTCTAATTTTATCAAACGAGCATGCACCACTTTTCTAGAGAGAGGAGAGAAGACACAACTGTGGAAGAACAGCTCACTTCAGGCAGAAGAGCAAGGAATCCCTCGTCCTACAGGTCAGGAGGCTGTCAAAGAGGGCAGGGACAGGAAGGCCAGCATCAGGGGCAGGAGGACCCACATCCACCTCCGGGAGCGCAGACCTGGACTCACCCAGGTGCACGGCCAGGGCAGCCAATCCCAACACATGTGGGGCACTCAGGCTTGGGCCCTGCAACGAGAACGAGGGTGGCAGAGCAGACCGCCCTCTTCCCAGCTGGAATTTTCCAAGGTACCGAAGACAAGCCGGGAAGCAGCAGCCTGGCCCTCAGAGTGGGCCCCCAAAGGTAGCCCCATGAAGCAGAGCCTCACCTGGTGATGGAGCAGCTGGCAGAGCCGGGTGAGCACTGCAGGGAGCGCGCGTCCACACATGGTCCTCATGAAGAGGGTAGCCCAGGGGCCCTGCCTGCAGGGACAGCCGCAAAACCATCAGTACTGGCCATTCAATCCTGCACATACCTACAACAGCTAACCCAGGCACCAGCGGCCCAAGAAACAGCCAAGTTGTTCCCCAAAATAACGGTCTTTCTGGAAGACAACCCATCTTCTGCAGTGCTTCCCGACTTCTGCTGCGACCTATTTGATGAAACTCAGCCTCGCTGCATGCTCCCGCGGAGACAAGCTCATGCGTCCCTGGCCTGCAGCCTTGGCCAGCAGGAGGCGGCACCCAGAGGAGCCCCACCACCCAGGAAGCCGCCTGTGCCTTCACCTCTCCGGGGGAGCGACACTGGAGGCTGCCATCAGGTTCTGACAGAAAGACGTCAGCAGGAGGTCCACAGCCTGTGGAGACACGGTTCTTGTGAGCACAGCGTCCCGGGGACGGGAGCAGCAGGAAGGAAGCTGGCCACTTCTCCCGCCACAGACATCGCAATTCCGCTTTGCAAACAGAACTCCAAAACAGGCTTATGCTTGGAGGGCACATGACGATGCAAACTGGTATCCAGGCCCCCATTCCCCAATCCTGGGAACAACAGCCCTCATGTAATTGCCAGTCACAAAATTCTATAGCAGTGGGCGGGATTGGCAAACCTTGTGTGTAAGGCACCAGAAAAATATTTTAGGTTTTGGGGCCACAAACAGCCTCTGTTGCATGTTCTAAAGAGGCAGTCGAGCCCAAGCTGGTTAACAGGATGAAATCCAGTCTTTACTAAAAATACAAAAATCAGCTGGGCGTAGTGGTGTGCACCTGTAATCCCAGCTACCCAGGAAGCTGAGGCAGGAGAACTGCTTGAGCCCAGGAGGTGGAGGTTGCAGTGAGCCGAGATCACGCCACTGCACTCCAGCCTGGGCAACAGAGCAAGACTCAGTCTCAAAAAAAAAAAAAAAAAAGAGGCCAAGTGCAGTGGCTCACGCCTATAATCCCAACACTTTGAGAGGCCGAGGCAGACAGATCACTTGACCTTAGGACTTCTACACCAGTCAAGGCAACACAGAAAAACCCCATCTGTACAAAAAATGCAAAAATTAGCCAGGTGTGGTGATGCACGCCTGTAGTCCCAGCTAAGCCATGATTGTACCACTGCACTCCAGCCTGGGCAACAAAGCAAGACCCTGTCTCCAAAATTAAATAAATAAATAAAATGTAAAAGGAGCTCTTCATACACAAACAGACTAGGGTGGCTGACCCTGGTAGACTGCTGCCTGGCCCTGGAACACCTGATACCACACTAACTGAGCAAGTCGAACAGAAAATGAGAGAAGGCTCCTTGAGTCTAATGCTTCTACCTAATGGAAAATGGTGAAGACCCCCTGCTTTGTTCTGAGCCCCCACACCTACCATGTGTTCCCGTGGCTCCAGTCTCGGCGCATTGATGCTGAGCTGAATCTTTGATATCTCAGCGCTGCTGTCATCCTCATTGTGGCCCAGGGCGGCCCTCAGTCTTTCAGAAATCACTGCCACCTGTGCCGACAGAACTGCAAATGGAGAAACTAGTTAGGGATGATAGGAACCCTGAAAGAAGGGAGGCAGCTATGGCCTAGAGAGCTCCGCCTCCCACGGCCCAGAGAGCTCCACCTCCCATCAAGTGCTATTCCATGGATGCTGCTGGCTGCACACATCCCCCAGTCGCCCTGCAGGTGGCTTGCAGCCCTCGTGATGGAGCATGTGTCATGGCAAACGAGCGCAGAAGCCATCCACTACCTTTCTCTGATCAGCTGAGAGGGGGACATGTTCATTCACCAACATGAACCTCCCCATCTGAAATCCCATGCCAGCCCTCCAGACACCACATCTGTCTAAGCACGTGCCGGAGGCTCCATGTTGGCCCAGGGTAATGGGCCACACACAGCCCAACTCCATCATTTGAAGGTGAAAACCGCTTTGCTTTTAGAAACAGGACTCATCTGACATTTATCAACCTCTTGCTTAAGCCCTGGAACTTTTCCTCAATGTCCCCCACACTCTGCACAAGCACATCACTGAAAGGCTGCACTCAGGAGTTGGGGCACTTGGTCTGAGTAAAGACTATCGAGGCACTGCAGCCCCAGCCAGTGCTAACAGTTTTGTGAACATTGCCTCCACGCTGAGCTTGCAGTGAGCCGAGATCGTGCCACTGCACTCCAGCCTGGGCGACAGAGCGAGACTCCGTCTCAAAAAAAAAAAAAAAGCAATGCTGGGCGCAGTGGCTCACGCCTGTAATCCCAGCACTTCGGGAGGCCGAGATGGGCAGATCACGAGGTCAGGAGATCGAGACCATCTTGGCTAACACGGTGAAACCCCGTCTGTACTAAAAATATAAAAATTAGCCGGGTGCGGTGGCGGGCGCCTGTAGTCCCAGCTACACAGGAGGCTGAGGCAGGAGAATGGCATGAACCCGGGAGGTGGAGCTTGCAGTGAGTGGAGATTGCGCCACTGCACTCCAGCCTGGGCAACAACAGAGCGAGACTCCGTCTCAAGAAAAAAAAAAAAAAATATATATATATATATATATATATATGTATATATTGCCTCCATGTAGGCTGGGCACAGTGGCTCACACTGAAATCCCAGCACTTTGGAAGGCCAAGACGAGTGGATCACCTGAGGTCAGGAGTTTGAGACCAGCCTGGCCAACATAGTAAAACCTGTCTCTACTAAAAAATACAAAAAATTAGCCAGGCATGGGGGCAGGCGCCTATAATCCCAGCTACTTGGGAGGCTGAGGCAGGAGAATTGCTTGAACCCGGGAGGTGGAGGTTGCAGTGAGCCAAGATCACGCCATTGCACTCTAGCCTGGGCAACAAGCACGAGACTCTGTCTCAAAAAAAAAAAAAACTGCCTCCATGAGCCTCTCTCAGTTCAAATGAAATCAATTTATAATAAAAATCTATGCAAGTTACTCAATTAAAAATATGGTTTGCGGGCCGGGCGCAGTGGCTCATGCCTGTAATCCCAGCACTTTGGGAGGCTGAGGCGGGCGGATCACGAGGTCAGGAGATCGAGATCATCCTGGCTAACACGCTGAAACCCCATCTACTAAAAATACAAGAAAATTAGCCGGTCGTTGTGGCGGGTGCCTGTAGTCCCAGCTACTCGGGAGGCTGATGCAGGAGAATGGCAAGAACCAGGGAGGCAGAGTTTGCAGTGAGAGAGATGGCTCCACTGCACTCCGGCCTGGGCGACAGAGTGAGACTGTCTCAAAAAAAAAGAAAAAATAAACTGCATGTTCTCAATCCATGATGAACATTTCACAGAAAACTGTCACATGGAAGCAGGATCACAGGGCAGAGAGCTCGTGTGTCTATGTGACATCTACCCTGGCAGTAAGGATGAGGGAAAACACATACCCTAGTCACTGCAGTTTCTTCTCCATCATCATCCGTCCTACTCAGATGCAACTAGCAGAATGTTCATCTTCTGCCAAGGGTCTGTGACGGCCTGAGTAGGACTAGCCTTCCACCTTGTCACAAAAAAGGTTCCACACCCACCAGCCCCGGGGTCAGTCTTCACCAAATACTGGACTACTACCCTGACATCACTATGGGGAAAATGGCCCAGCCACAGAGCCCCAACCACAGGCTGTGCAAACGAGGCACAGCGTAAGCCCCTATCCATCCTCACCGTCATGCTGGCTGGGGTCTGTCATGGAGGCTCTTAGCTCTCCCAGTGCAGCTGTGAGCTGTTCCAGGGGCTCCTCAGCAGAGCTGGGTTCTGCCCTCACTCCCAGGGCTGCATCTGTGAGAAGGAGGAGACCAGATGTAAAGACACTCAACAGGACTCTTCACTGCAAAAACAGAAACTTCACACAGTCAAATACAGAGCTGTGCACTTCCAAGCTGCTGTGTGTGGCAGACAGAGTGACTGGGAGTCTCTGAGGAGGTAAATGCGGTGTTCTTCCTGATGCTGGATGCCACCATATCGGAAATTACATTTATAAACAAGTTTAATAAAAAATTACATTTATAAACAAGTTTAAGAAAAAAAGTGGTTCTGTGTGCACCATGAATACCACTCCAACACTGTGAGAAGCATACACATCGAGGAAAACAAGGAGGGTCGAGGTCTGGCGAGGGTGGGGACAGGATCACGGATAGGTGACCATTTAGTCCCCTGGTTCCTCAATCCCTTTTTTTTTTTGATAGACTCTTCCTCTGTCGCCAGGCTGGAGTGCAGTGCATGATCTCGGCTCACTGCAACCTCTGCCTCCCGGGTTCAAGCCATCCTCCTGCCTCAGCCTCCCAAGTAG
The DNA here is from genome assembly GCF_002776525.5 of Piliocolobus tephrosceles. Taxonomy (NCBI): domain Eukaryota; kingdom Metazoa; phylum Chordata; class Mammalia; order Primates; family Cercopithecidae; genus Piliocolobus; species Piliocolobus tephrosceles. The sequence continues at coordinate 74,480,221 of NC_045450.1, forward strand.
CTGGGTAATATTACAGGCACGTGCCACCACGTCCAGCTAATTTTTTGGATTTTTAGTGGAGGCGGAATTTCACCATGTTGGCCAAGACGGTCTCCATCTCCTGACCTCATGATCTGCCTCAAAGTGCTGAGATTACGGGCATGAGCCACTGCGCCTGGCCACCACTTTCAATATAAAAAGGAAGATACGTGCAGCACACCAACATGGCACATATATACATATGTAACAAACCTGCACGTTATGCACATGTACCCTAGAACTTAAAGTATAATAAAAAAAAAAAAAAGATTTTAACCATTAAAAAAAAGAATAATACATAATAAAAACTGAAATAAAAAATTAAAAAAATATGGAGATGCTGCTAAGAGCAAAATACTATTTGAAACTATCAAATATTGCTCAAAAATCCTTTCATTCCTAAGCATCATATTACCTTAGTTATTTTAGACCACTATTTCTTACACTAGATTTCTCTGTAACCTTCATGACTATCTGAAATAATTTTAGTGTCCATGGATAATCCATATGTTTAATTGTATATTGTTACACTAAAATGGAATATTAATAAAAGCATAATGCAAAAAAAAAAAAAAAAAAAGGAAGATACACTGCATATGTTTTTAAAGTAAAGAACCTTCACATTCCGGGGTTGTTGGAGAAGACACAAGCGTGAAAATGCACTGCTATGCACAGTCACACCCAAAATGAAACCAGAAATCATAGGCTCTAGGAGTCTGTGCATAAGCCCTATCAGGCAAATGATTAGAAACCATTCTGGAAGCCACCAAAAGCTAAGAACAAGTGGACCCCAGGGGAAGGAGGACCCAGGGGGAAGGAGAACACTTCTCAAGAGAAGCGAACGCCTCACAGCGCAGGGCACACTGCCCTGCGGCCACTATAGCATCCCCCAGCACGACTGAGAGCTGTTTCAATGCTGGTAAAAACAAAAAACAGGGGTGGGTCGGACGGGCACAGTGGCTCATGCCTGTAATCCTAGCACTCTGGGAGGCCGAGACACGGGAACCACTAGGTCAGGAGATCGAGACCATCCTGGCTAACACGGTGAAACCCCGTCTCTACTAAAAATACAAAAAATTAGCTGGGCGTGGTGGCGGGCACCTGTAGTCCCAGCACTTTGGGAGGTCGAGGGGGGCAGATCACAAGGTCAGGAGATCCAGACCATCCTGGCTAACACGGTGAAACCCCATCTCTACTAAAAACACAAAAAACTAGCCAGGCGAGGTGGCGGGCGCCTGTAGTCCCAGCTACTCGGGAGGCTGAGGCAGGAGAACGGCGTGAACCCGGGAGGCGGAGCTTGCACTGAGCAGAGGTCGTGCCACTGCACTCCAGCCTGGGCGACTGAGCGAGACTCCGTCTGAAATAAACAACCAAAAAAAAAAAAAATGGGGGTGGGTCAGGGACCTTTGTGCTTTGCCCATTCAAGTTTCCTGGGTCTCTATGGCTGCTGGAAATTTTCTAAAGCTTATTGAAAAAAGGAGCTTTGGCAAACACAACTTAAAACAGGACTGTAGCTCATTAGAAGAGTTTCCTCCAGCCTCCCGGGCCCTGCAGGTGGAAGGGGAGCTAGAAGAACACACAGGGGCCGGGCACGGTGGCTCACGCCTGTAACCCCAGCACTTTGATAGGCTGAGGCAGGCGGATCACTTGAGGTCAGTTCGCGACCACCTTGTCCAACTTGGCGAAATCCCGCCTCTACTAACAAAAACTAGCCAGCGCAGTAGCGCGCGCCTATAATCCAGGAGAACTGCTTGAACCCAGGGGGCGGAGGTTTCAGTGAGCCGAGATTACTCCGCTGCAGTCCACAAGCCGCAGAGCGAGGCTCTGTCTCAAAAAAAAAAGCCCACACGGAAACAGCAGCCTCAGATCTACGCCTTCAGCTCCGAGCGGCTCCCACAGGGAGGTGCTGGCTTCTGCTGGAGACAAAGCCACCCTGCAAGAAAAACCAGCCTCATGAGGGCATCGCCCGCTGCTGCCCGTGCAGCCTTCACGGATTCTCAGTGAGGGCCTAGATCTGACCGACAGCGGCACCGCTGCTCCCCAGAGGCCAAGAGCCTGACTTCTACTCCTACCTAAACCGCGCAACAGAAAAGCGCTGCGGGACACTCCCTGCAACAGGCTGGAGCCAGCGCTGTGGCCCCAAGGCGGCCGCTGAGAGAGCACCCGAGTCTGAAGCCTGCACAAACACCTCAGCGCGGCCCACAGAAAGATGACGAGCGACCCAGTGGGGCTGCGCAGGACACACACGCCTTTCCAGAAGGTGCTAAGGGATTCTTCAGGACCCCCAGGTAAGAGCCTGTGCCACGGCTGGCCCTGGGCATCAGCATGGTGGGCGGACCCTGTACCCACAGCACCAGCCTGAGCCGGCACAGCCACCCCCCAGCTCACTCGGGCTTTGCTGCACGAGAGACGCTCAAGGTCAGGAACACGGAAGAGCACAAGTCCCAGCAGGGGCAAGCGGCCCAGGAACTTACCTTCCGGCTTCTCTTCAGCAGCGGAGCAGGCCTGGCAGTATCTGGAGTACAGAGATGGGGGGATTTTATCTGCTCTGGATCACAGGAAAACAATAAAACCAAGTCAGCTATGGCTTAAACTATGATTACAATCCCCAAACCTATTATAAAATAAAAACATGTTAAATTTAAATAAATTATAAATACTGTGTACATTATGAGCCTGTTTTTAGAAAAGATTAAAAAATATATAGATTTAAATAGCACTGTTTCAAAATATGTCATATTAATCACATATTCATATCTAAAGAGCTAGACCACAAAATACCACCGGTCATTATCCCTGCCAGTGAAATAAATTATTTCTGTTTCTCCCATTCAATTTTTGGTAATTTCCAAATTTGAAACATGAATCTTTGTTAATTTTAATGAATAATACTAAGAAAAATGTTTAGTTCATGTCATTAAAAATAGGCAAAATTGGGCCAGGTGTGGTGGCTCCCGCCTGTAATCCTGGCACTTTGGGAGGCTGAGGCAGGCAGATCACCTGAGGTTGGGAGTTTGAGACCATTCTGGCCAGCACGGCGAAACCCCATCTCAACTAAAAATACGAAAATTAGCTGGGCGTGGTAGTGCACGCCTGTAATCCCAGCCACTGGGGAGGCTGACGCAGGAGAATCGCTTGAACCCGGGAGGCAGAGGTTGTGGTGAGCCAAGGTAACACCAATGCACTCCAGCTTGGGCAACAAGAGCAAAACTCCGTCTCAAATAAATATATATATATAAATTGGCCAGGCGTGGCTGCTCACACCTGTAATCCCAGCACTTTGGGAGGCTGAGGCAGGTGGATCACAAAGTCAGGAGATCGAGACCATCCTGGCCAACATGCCGAAACCCCATCTCTACTAAAAATACAAAAATTAGCTGAGTGTGGTGGCGTGCGCCTGTGATCCCAGCTACTCCAGAGGCTGAGACAGGACAATCACCTGAAACCAGGAGGTGGAGGCTGCAGTGAGCCAAAATTGTGCCACTGCACTCCAGCCTGGGCAACAAAGAGACTGTCTTAAAAAAAAAAAAAAAAAAAAAAAAGACACAGCACCAGACTGCTTTGCACCCAAGATTTATCAAACCTTAAAACACAAAATTCCTCTACCAAACAAAATGTTTCAGAGATCACAAAAAGGAAAGCTGCTTGATTCACTGTATGAGGCAATAAGACCCTGATGCTGAAGCAGCCAAAATGCTACAGGGGAATCACAGACATTGAGGCAAAAACACATAAAATATCAAAGCCAGTAGTTTATTTATTTATTGTTATTTATTTATTTTTTTGAGACGGAGTCTCGCTCTGTTGCCCAGCCTATAGTGCAGTGGTGTGATCTCAGCTCACTGCAAGCTCCGCCTCCTGAGCCCAGGTTCACGCCATTCTCCTGCCTCGGCCTCCCAAGTAGCTGGGACTCCACAGGAGGCCACCACCACGCCCGGCTAATTTTTTTATTTTTAGTAGAGACGGGGTTTCACCGTGTTAGCCAGACTGGTCTTGAACTCCTGACCTCAGGTGATCAGCCTGCCTCAGCCTCTCAAAGTGTTGGGATTTACAGGCGTGAGTCACCGTGCCCAGCCAGTCAGTAGTTTGTAAAACAAAAAATTATTACCAAGCAGGAGATATTTCAGGAATACAAGGATATTCCAACAGTAGGAACAAATGAATATAATCAGTCACATTCACAGATTAAAGGAGAAAAGCATGATCATCTTAAAAGAGGGAGAAAGCATTAATTCATCCCTGCATGTTGGCTCACTCCTGTAATCCCAGCACTTTGAGAGGCCAAGGCGGGCAGACCACTTGAGGTCAGGAGTTAAAGACCAGCCTGGCCAATACAGCGGAACTCCACTAAAACACAAGAACTGGCCAAGTGTGTTGACGGGGGCCCCTGTAATCCCAGCTACTCAGGAGGCTGAAGCACAAGAATCGTTTGAACTTGGGACGCAGAGGTTTCAATGAGCCAAGATGGTGCTGGTATGACTGCACTCCAGCCTGGGCAACAGAGTGAGACTGTCTCAAAAAAAAAACAAAAAACAAAAAAAGGTCAGGCACGGTGGCTCACGCCTGTAATCCCAGCACTTTGGGAGGCTGAGGCAGACGGATCATGAGGTCAGGAGATTGAGACCATCCTGGTTAGCACAGTGAAACCCCGTGTCTACTAAAAATACAAAAACAAAATTAGCTGGGTGTGGTGGCGGGTGCCTGTAGTCCCAGCTACTGGGGAGGCTGAGGTGGGAGAAAGTCGTGAACCCGGGAAGTGGAGCTTGCAGTGAGCCAAGATTGCGCCACTGCAGTCCAGCCTGGGTGACAGAGCGAGACTCTGACTCACAACAACAACGACAACGACAACAGGCATGAGGTCATGGTAAAAATCCGCAGCAAATTAAGAGGGAACCTTCTTAAACAGATAAAGGGTAAGCCAGGTACAGCGGCTCCTATTTGTAATCCCAGCACTTTGGGAGGTTGAAGCAGGAGGATTATTTGAGGCTAAGAGATAGAGATAAGCCTGGGCAACGCAGCAAAAATCCATGTCCTCAAAACATTTAAAAAATGGCTGGGCGTGGTGGAGCACGCCTCCAGACCCAGCTACTGGGAAGGCAGAGCGGAAGGACTGTTGAAGCCCAGGAGGTCAAGGCTGTAGTGAGCCATGACTGTACCGCTGTGTTCCAGCCTGGGTAACAGAGTGGGACCCTGTCTCAAAACAATTCAAAGAAATGATCCCAGAGAATAAATTTAAGATTAAAAACATGATTTTTGCAGAGCATGGTGGCTCACACTTGTAATCCCAGCACTTTGGGAGGCCGAGGTGGGTAGATCACAAGGTCGGGAGTTTGAGACCAGTCTGGCTGACATAGTGAAACCCCATCTCTACTAAAAATACAAAAATACAAAAAAGAAAAAGAAAAAAAGGCTCTTTCTCTTTTTGATCTTCTTACAGGTCCCAGAACTTTACAAATTTTGCTGGAATATAGGACTTATACTTTCCTATATCTTCCAAGAAATAAGAAGATACTTTTGTGATACCAACCAACTTTCTAGCTAGCAGCCTGTAATGTAAGTGATCCAGGGATACCTTATAATTCTAAACAAGAACTTCCAGCTCTACCCTAAGGTTTTGCAGCATGCGGCTTTCCCAGAGCTCTCTTTGATTTTCCTTCAGTTCTCCTCTTTGCACAATCATTATGTACTGAAACATTTTCTTTCACTGAAGAATGATACAGCCGGGCGCGGTGGCTCATGACTGTAATCCCAACACTTTGGGAGGCAGAGGCGGGCAGATCGCTTGAGCCCAGGAGTTCAAGACCAGCCCGACCAACATGGTGAAACCTGTCTCTACTAAAAATACAAAAATTAGCTGGACGTGGTGGTGCACGCCCGTAATCCCAGCTACCGAGGAGGCTGAGGCAGGAGAATTGCTTCAACCCAGGACGTGGAGGTTGCAGTGAGCTGAGATCGCACCACTGCAATCCAGCCTAGGCAACAGAGACTCTGTCAAAAAAGAAAAAAAAAGGCCTGGAGCGGTGGCTCACACCTATAATCCCAGCACTCTGGGAGGCCGAGGTGGGTGGATCATCTTCTGAGGTCAGGAGTTCAAGACCAGCCTGGCCAACATGGCAAAACCCCGTCTCTACTAAAAATACAAAGATTACCAGGGCGTGGTAGTGCACACCTGTAATCCCAGCTACTCAGGAGGCTGAGGCAGGAGAATTGCTCCAACCCAGGAGGCAGAGCTTGCAGTGAGCCAAGATCGTGCAATTGCACTCCAGCCTGGGCTACAGAGCGAGACTCCATCTAAAAACAAACAAAAAAAATCAGCCAGGCACAGGCTTGTAATCCCAGCTACTCAGGAGGCTGAGGCAGGAGAATCGCTTGAACCTAAGAGGTGGAGGTTGCAGTGAGCCGAGATCTCGCCTCTGTCCTCCAAGCCTGGGTGACAGAGCGAGTTTCCGTCTTAAAAAAAATAGTAACCAACTAATTTTGGAGCCAATATTTTATATCAAATTTCTCTACAGAAGAGCCACACATCTTCGCATTGTCAGAAGAAACCTGGAAGCACAGCTGTCCCCTTCCAGCCGTGGCTGCATACCTCTTCAGAGACTCTATAAACGCCACACGAGAGTCAGGGACTTTGGGGAGCTGTGGGAAGAGAAGAGCCCTGTGAGAGGCTGACAAGCAAAGTCCTTGCTTTCTACATAACTGGTCATGAACTCATGGAGACGCATACTGACCACTCGAGGTGTGAGCAGGGCAGGAAGGAAGTGGGACACGTAGTAAGGCCTCCTGAATATGCTGCAACACAGAGAGCAGACAGTGCGTAGGTGAGTGCAGCAAAAAGGCAATTCCCACAGACAGTGACTGGTGTTTCAGAGAGTGGACCGCAAGGGCTTATTCCAAAGCCACGATGCATTACGAAGTCTTCTTGCACACAGTTCTGGGACAAGGCGTGTAGGGCAGCACCACAGTCTGCCTGCTCCCCGGGCATGAACGTGGAGCCTGGATCAATCTGAGGCCATGAGGACCATGTAAGGTCCATTTGGGGCAACTTCCTTGGAGCTAATTTCAAAACCCTGGGAGCTGCAATCAGCTCATCCACACGGGTAACCACTGGAATTCAAGATGTTTTGGGATCACACCAAATTGAATAACGCTGTGCTATTCAGCACTGTTACTGACTCCATATTGGTCACGAAGAAGGCATTGATAAAAAAAAAACCATCAGGGCCCCACTGTCTTCCCTCCCAGTGCAAGCTCCCCAGTCAGCACTTCCTGCCCCAGTCAGCACTTCCTGTCAGCAATGGGGGGCATCACCTGCTTTGACAGAGGAAAACATGTTTCATGGCAAATGCATAGCTCTTGACCTCAACCCATATCCCCTCACGGCAGGATCCTCGATGTGACATTTACAGCCCTGACTCCTGTCTCTCCATGAATAGACAGTGGCCAGCCTGCCCCATGTGGCTCTGAGCAGACCTGGGACACACTCAGAGGAACCCCAAGAGACTGACAGGCGTCAGAGCGGAGTCTGCACACACTGCAGCCACCAGCGGCCCTTTGGGCAGCCCAGCCTACCTGGCCTCCATGACGGTGACTGGGATTTTCCCCGTATGCTCAAACACCATGACGGCCTTTTCAACATCCTGAAGAGCTTGGCTGTGGGGCTGGTTCCCATACAGGGAGGAAGGGAAAAAGAACAGAGGACTTTAAAGAAAAAAAAAAGTGAGCAGTGAAGGCCACACTCAACCTGTGCTTCCTTGATGCAAAGACTCTGTACAAATTAAAGGTAAAGGCCCACACGGTGTGTCCACAGCAGGGGCCCTGGAGCACTCCACAATGTCCCAAAATACCAGCAAGACAGGGGAAGGGACAACACTGCCGCTTCCACACGCACAAGGCTCAGACCTGGCGATGTGCAGCGCTCATCGAGACAGCTCAGCTCTGCTGAGAGCCTGCTGTGAGCCTCTTTCACGCCTCTAGGAGACTAAAAAGTTGAAAGTAAAGATTTCAGCTGGGTGCGGTGGCTCATGCCTGTAATCCCAGCACTTGGGGAGGCTGAGGCGGGCGGATCATGAGGTCAGGAGATCGAGACCATCCTGGCTAACACAGTGAAACCCCATCTCCACTAAAAATACAAAAAATTAGCCGGGCGTGGTGGTGGACACCTGTAGTCCCAGCTACTTGGGGGGCTGAGACAGGAGAATGGCGTGCACCTGGAAGGCGGAGCTTACAGTGAGCCGAGATTGGGCCACTGCACTCCAGCCTGGGTGACAGAGCAAGACTCCGACTCCAAAAAAAAAAAGTTCACACTTTTCTGTGATTCAGAGAAAAACATGAGCAACCACCTCTCCATTCAACCCCACATGAACCAAAGTCTCCTGAAAGGACAAATTTACTGCAGTGTGAGGTGCTTCGTTCCCACACACAGTAACTCTTTCCACACACACAAGGTGGGACAAGGCAAAACAAAGGCCCCCAGAGCCTAGTCCCCAGCTGCGCCCAAGGAAAGACCAGACGTAAAAGCTCAAGCTCAACTCAAGAGTCAAAGGAAACTGGACTTTGCATGGTGGGCGTGACTGGCTGAGACCCTGCAGGGCTCAAGCAATGTTACCTCAGTAACGTCCCCAGCTGATGACAAATCCTCATAGAGTCCCATGCTTTCTATAGAAACCTTCAGAGAAGAGACAGAATGAGAACAAGAAAACAAAGCAGTTTCTGCTGGGACAGGTGTGAGGAGTTGGGCACGGAGGGGCAGCTTGCCTTGAGGTCAGCCAGCCGTGTCTTGGCCAATGAGATGTAGTCTGTGAGGAGGGAGCGGTACTTGCTGGGAACGAGGGGAGGGTGGAGAATGTGCACCTGAGGATAGATGGCAGAGTGCAGCACCATTAGTCTGGGAACTGCCTGGGACTCCAGGGAGGCCACAATTCACTTCCAACATCCACAGTGCTGAGTAGAGAAATATGGCCCTTTACAGACTTACGAGTATGCAAAGCAAACCATTAGTAAAATTAAAACACAAGCCGGGCGCAGTGGCTCATTCCTGTAATCCCAGCACTTTGGGATGCCAAGGTGGGCGGATCACCAGGTCAGGAGATCGAGACCATCCTGGCTAACATGGTGAAACCCCATCTCTACTAAAAATACAAAAAATTAGCCGGGCGTGGTGGCAGGTGCCTGTAGTCCCAGCTACTCAGGAGGCTGAGGCAGGAGAAAGGCATGAACCTCGGAGGTGGAGCTTGCAGTGAGCCGAGACCGTGCCACTGCACTCCAGCCTGGGCGACAGAGTGAGACTCCGTATGCTTCCCCAGGTGAAAAACGAAGGAATTCTAATGTAGTTGGTCCTCCAAGTCCCGGGTGGCTCACTGGGGGAACCAGGGATGTACAATCCTAGCAGCAGCAGGAACTGGCTGGCCCATCTGCAGCTCCACGCCTTTGGCTTCCTGGTCAAAGGGGACAGAGGAGACACTGCATTTTTTTTTTTTTTTGAGAGGGAGTTTTGCTGTTGTTGCCCAGGCTGGAGTGCAGTGGCGCGGTCTCGGCTGCAACCTCTACCTCCCTAGTTCAAGCGATTCTCCTGCCTCAGCCTCCTAAGTAGGTGGGATTACAGGCATGTGCCACCACCAGGCTAATTTTGTATTTTTAGTAGAGATGGGGTTTCTCCATGTTGGTCAGGCTGGTGTCAAACTCCTGACCTCAAGTGATCTGCCCTCCTCAGCCTCCAAAAGTGCTGGGATTACAGATGTGAGCCACCACGCCTGGCCAATTTTCTTAAAAGATGAGGGTCAGGCTGGGCATGGTGGCTCATGCCTGTAATCCCAGCACTTTGGGAGGCCAAGGCAGAAGGATCACTTGAGCTCAGTTCAAGACCAGCCTAGGCAACATAGCAAGTACACCATTTGTACTAAAAAAAAGAAAAAAAAACAGCCAGGTTTCCTGGTGTGCGCCTAGAGTCCCAACTACTCAGAAGGCTGAGGTGGGAGAATTGCTTGACCTGGGAGGTGTAGGCTACAGTGAGTTATGATGGCAACACTGCACTCCAGCCTGGGCGACAGAGTGAGACTGTCTCCAAAAAAAAAAAAAAAAAAAAGCACATGTAATTAAAAAAAAAAAAGGCAAAATGAGTCCCTAACACCCTCACTGCAGTACAACTTCCTCTTCCTGCATAACTGGGTGCTGAGAATGTCTCTCCACATCATCACTCAGACCTGCTCACTGTTTTGAGGGAGGAAGGGAAAAAGAACAGAGGACTTTAAAGAAAAGAAAATGAGCAGTGAAGGCCACACTCAACCAGTGTTGAGCAGGTATATCTACCCACCTCCTCGGCCTAGAGGAGAAAAGAGTTTGAGAGTTTGCCATTACTGGCACACATGCCCTCACTTTGTGTCCACATGGACACCCCCAGCTGCAATGTTTGTGCTGTTTCACCATAAACTGCTTGGGGAAGGGGAGGGGCCTGGCTGAGAGGCTCAGAGCAGATCTGCAGGAGGCTCTTGGGGAGGCCAAGGCAGTCCTGAGATTGAGTAGGTGAGCAGAAGCACCAGAAATCATGGATATGGCAGCCAGCTTCTCACCTGCAGGTACCGGGGGGACTCAAAAGGCACGAGGTCTGATAAGAACGTAAACAGGAAGACCAGTGTCTTCTTGCTGCAGCCATGGTAGCCTCGTGTGCTCCCAAAGGAGGCCTGTGTGAAGAGAAGAGCATGAAGCCCAGGACAGCCAGGCACGGCTGCACCACCTAGGCAGTGTCTGGGCTGCTGCTCTAGTCTGTCTCCTAAACAGAAAGGAAAGAAGAGAAACAACCAAAAGTCATTGTGGTTCACACATTTACAGATGTCGTGGCTGTGCTTTGATTAAAGAGAAGATCTAAAAGTTATTCAAAGAAAAGAAGTTAAAAATAATTAGCTATAACAAACACTGATGGTATCCCTTTTGGGATCCTTGGGGTACAATTTGTTAAATGCCCTAAGAAGTGTTTATGCACAGCAAACAAACTGATTTTGTGGGATGAAGCCGCTTCGGAACACACTTTAACATCTAACCTCATCCATCAGTGGACAGATCACCGCAAGAGAGGTGCGCAAGGAAAACAGGCCAAGGAGGGCCACCCCTCAGACAGCGACACTGCAAGACCCCGGCAGAGCAAGCATGGAACGTGAGCAAACCCTTCCGGAATGAAGGGGGCTGCAGCCAGTCAGGGAAGGAAGGAGGATTTTCAATGGGCACGGCCCTGAATGCATCACAAGTGAACCTGCAGAGAATGTGTACCTCTGTGAAAACTGAGCCACTTACCTGCAAAACCAAAGGAGCTCCTGCTGCCCTGGCCCCGTGTGAGAGCACAGGAGATCCTGGTGAAAGCTCAGCGAGTTAATGTCCATCAGGAAACCTGAACTGCAACTTGAACTGAAGGCTCACCTTGGTCTTTCTGAAAGTGTGCAACATTGTGTACGATTTTTTTTTTTTTTTTTGGAGACAGAGTCTGGCTCTGTCGCTCAGGCTGGAGTGCAGTGGCGCAATCTTGACTCACTGCAACGTCTGCCCCCCCAGATTTGAGGGATTCTCCTGCCTCCCTAGTAGCTGAGATTACAGGCATTTGCCACCACTCCCAGCTTTTTTTTTTTTCTTTTTGAGAGAGAGTCTTACTCTGTTGCCCAGGCTGCAGTGCAGTGGCGCAGTCAGGGCTCACTGCAACCTGCACCTCCCGGGTTCAAGCGATTCTCCTGCCTCAGCCTCCCGAGTAGCTGGGATTATAGGCACCCTCCACCACACCCAGTTAAATTTTGTATTTTTGGTACAGATGGGGTTTTGCCATGTTGCTAAGCATGGTCTCGAACTACTGGGCTCAAGCGATCTGCCCGCCTCATCCTCCCACAGTGCTGGGATTTGCCCTCAAAAGTAAAAATTAAAACAGATGTTCAGGCCAAGTTCGGTGGCTCATGCCTGGGAGGCTAAGTGGAGTGGATCACGAAATCAAGAGATCAAGACCATCCTGGCCAACATGGTGAAACTCCATCTCTACTAAAATTACAAAAATTAGCCGGGTGTGGTGGCGTGCACCTGTAGTCCCAGCTGCTCGGGAGGTTGAGGCAGAAGAATCCAGGAGGCGAGAGTTGCAGTAAGCCGAGAACACGCCACTGTACTCCAGCCTGGTGACAGAGAGGGACTCCATCTCAAAAACAAAACAAAACAAAACAAAACAAAAACAAATGTTCAAACACTGAATATGCATATATACATTTATCAAAACTCATCTAACTGTCTGGACATGGTGGTTCACGCCTGTAATCCCAGTGCTTTAGGGGTTGAGGTGGGGGGATCGCTTGAGGCCAGGAATCCGAGACCAGCCTGGGCAACACAGCATGATGTATTTACAAAAAAAAATGTTTTTAATTTGCTGAGTGTGGCGGCACACACCTGTAGTCCCAGTTACTCTGGAAGCTGAGGCAGGAGGACTGCTTGACCCCAGGAGGTCAAGGCTGCAGTGAGCTACGATCATGCCATTGCACTCCAGCCTGGGCAACAGAGCAACACGCAGTCTCTTAAAACACAAAAAGAAACAAACAAAAAAACCTCATTTAATAGTACACTTAAATTGGATGCATTTTATTATTTCATTTCAACTATATTTTGATAAAGTTTTCTTTCTTTTTTTTTTTTTTGAGACGGAGTCTCACTTGGTTGCCCAGGGTGGAGTGCAGTGGCCAGATCTCAGCTCACTGCAAGCTCCGCCTCCCAGGTTTACGCCATTTCCTGCCTCAGCCTCCCGAGTAGCTGGGACTACAGGCACCCGCCACCTCGCCCGCTAGTTTTTTGTATTTTTTAGTAGAGACGGGGTTTCACCGTGTTAGCCAGGATGGTCTCGATCTCCTGACCTCATGATCCGCCCGTCTCGGCCTCCCAAAGTGCTGGGACTACAGGCTTGAGCCACCGCGCCCGGCCATATTTTGATAAAGTTGATTTGAAAAGGTAAAAGAAAAAGCAAACAAAACCAAAACAACACCATCAACACAGCACTCCAGAGTATTCCTCTCCCAACTGTCGCCGAGGAAAGAGAGGGAACCGAGGAAGGAGAGACCCTGGGAGACCCATGAACTCATGACCTGAGCACCAGGTGGACTCTGGCACCAATCTCTCAGCACCTCACTAAGGACAGAGCAAATGCCTCTCCTCTTAGTTTAGTGGAAGCCCCAGGCCAACTCCGCAGAGCTGGGGAGAGCCTGAGGGCAGGTGAGAAGGAACTTTAAGGAATAAAAGTGAGTTGACGCCGCACCAATCCCCACCTTCTCCCAACACGAACAGATGCGGCTCAGCCTGCTGTGTAGCCTCACCTCCTCAGAAGGCCCCAGGGACGAGCAGGCACTAGCAGTCATGATGGCTATGCAGGCACGTGGCCCTTTAAAATTTCAGGGAGCTGAGACTCCTACAAAGAGGCAACTACTTCACCAAGGTGGCGATGCCAGGCAAACCTAATCCTTCTTTTTGTTTTTGAGACAGAGTGTTGCTCTGTCTCCCAGGCTGGAGTGTAGTAATGCAATCCCAGCTCATTGCAGCCTCAACCACCCGGCCTCAAGCAATCATCCTGCCTCAGCCTGGAAGCAGCTGGGACCACAGGTGCTTCCCATCACACCCAGCTAACTGTTACATTCTGTAGAGACAGGGGTCTTACTGTGCTGCCCAGGCTGATCTTGAACTCCTGGGCTCAAGCAATCCTCCTGCCTAGGCCTCCCAAAGTGCTGAGATTACAGGCATGAGCCACTGTACCTGGTCCGAACCCAAAACTTCTACAAAAAATTAACCCTTCAAATGGAAACTTTACTTACAAGCATTAAAAGAGTAACCATGAGTGCCCTTCACAGTTGATGTCTCAAAGACACCCAACTCCCGACATGAACTGGGGGTTTGCACAGGGGTTGCCCAGGGGTCCCTGAGGTCTCAGCTCAGACTCAGTAGTCTGAAATGGGCCCCGGGATCTGTAGTTACAAAGCCCCCTCCAGGTGAGTCTAATGCCCACTCAGGTTTGGGAACAGCTGCATAAACTTCTGTCAGAGAGAACACTGTGTGTGTTCCAAAGAAAAAGGCAGAGGCCAGGCACGGTGGCTCACATCTATAATCCCAGCACTTTGGGAGGCCAAGGCGGGTAGATCACGAGGTCAGAAGATCGAGACCATCCTGGCTAACATGGTGAAACTCCATCTCTACTAAAAATACAAAAAATTAGCCAGGCTTGGTGGCGGGCGCCTGTAGTCCCAGCTACACGGGAGGCTGAGGCAGGAGAATGGCGTGAACCCGGGAGGCAGAGCTCGCAGTGAGCTGAGATAGCACCACTGCACTTTAGCCTGGGCGATAGAGTGAGACTCTGTCTCAAAAAAAAAAAAAAAGAAAAAGGAAGAATATGTGATACCGCTGAAGAAGGGAAGTACTTGTTTCAGGACTTACATGAAAATTAGAGACGTAAACCTGGGCGCGGTGGCTCCCACCTGTAATCCCAGCACTTTTGGAGGCTGAGGCAGGCGGTTCACTTGAGGTCAGGAGTTTGAGACCAGCCTGGCCAACATGATGAAACCCCATCTCTACTAAAAATTAGCCAGGTGTGGTGGCGAACACCTGTAACCCCAGCTACTCTGGGGGCTGAGGCGGGAGAATTGCCTGAACCCAGGAGGCGGAGGTTGCAGTGAGCCGAGATGGCACTACTGTACTCCAGCATGAGTGACAGAATGAGACTCCGTCTCAAAAAAAAGAAGAGGAGGAAAGGCCGGGTGCGGTGGCTCATGCCTGTCATCTCAGCACTTTGGGAGGACAAGGCGGGTGGATCACGAGGTCAGGAGTTAGAGACCAACCTGACCAACATGGTGAAACCCTGTCTCTACTAAAAATACAAATATGAGCCGGGCGTGGTAGCGCACGCCTGTAATCCCAGCTACTCAGGACTTTAAGGCAGGAGAATCTCTTCAAACTGGGGGGTGGAGGTTGCAGTGAGCCGGGAGCGTGAGCTTTCTGCACCACTGCACTCCAGCCTGGGTGACACAGGAAGGCTCCGTGTCAAAAACAACAAAACAACAACAAAAAAGGGAAAATAAGAGACACCGTATAATGTGCAAAAAGCAACAGCCACGTCTGTGTCCCCCTTTCCTGATTTCACTAATTTTCTTCTTTTTCTTTTTGGGATGGAGTCTCCTTCTGTCACCCAGGCTGGAGTACAGTGGTGCAATTACAGCTCACTGCAGTCTTGATCTCCCAGGCTCAAGTAATCCTCACATCTCAGCCTCCTGAGGAACTAGGACCACAGGTGTCTGCCACCACACCTGCATAGTTTTTTTTGTTTTTTTGTGTGTTTTTGGTGTGTTTTGGTGGAGATGAGGTCTCCCCATGGTGTCCAGGCTTGACTTCACTAATTTTCTTATAAAAGACAGTAGGAGGCTCCATCAAGTAAGTGAGACAGAAACCAGGGGAAGGGGCCAAGGCCTCGACAGGAAGAATCCAGGCCCCTCAGCACACAGAGGAAGATCTGCTGAGGCCACCTGGCAAAGTTGACAGCAAGATTGTTCACTCTCACGACAGAGTGTCAGGTAGGGCCAGCACGGTCTCCACTCCCAGGCCTTCTGGGAAGATCAGGTATTAGGTAGCCGAGTGGCAGGTCACTTACCTTGAACCAGTCTGCATATGACTGGAACGCAGAGGGGCCCTCCAGTGCTGCCTGGCGCACAACTAGGAACGCAGTGACCATGCTGTCCAGCTGGCAGCTCTCGAATGCCTGGGCCATCAAACGCGCCACCCAGTCTAGTTAAGAACCATGACATAGTCAAAGCAAGGCAAGGGCAGCCAGCAGAAAGACAATGTGAGTTGTGCTGGGTGATCAGGTATTCCAGTAGGAGAATGTGATACCCAAACAGCAAGTTTTAAAAGACCAGACAGCAATTACAGCATGTCAAGCACAAACCACTAGAGACCTGAATGAAGCAGCCGTGCACACTCTGGCCTGTCAGAGCAGCAGTCAGTGCTTATGAGTGTCCAGTGAAGACCGTTCCACTGACATGAGGCACTTCGGGTTCCGGGCAGCTAGGGAAGGGCTTCACTGAGAGGCTCACCCACAGTCAGCTGGGACTCTGCTGACACCAGTGCTCACATCACACCCCCACACACTCTGACCGGCACCACCGGGCTCTCGTGAAAGCTCACCTTCAAGTAGCTGCTGCGCTTCTGGAAAGCAGACAACCAGTGCAGACACAAAGGAGAGCACTCGCTGCCAGTGAACCTCCTGCGTTTCCAGAACTTCTTGCAAATGGCCAACCAACTCCTCTGGACTCAGCATCACAAAGAGCTGAAATAAAAGTGTCCACTCCCTTCAATATCAAAGCAAACCAGTGTGGGACAGATGACCCCTCACCTCCCTCCCGGCAGGTAGCCACCGCAGCCCCCTCACTTCCCACTGCAAAGATAACAGTGGAGCTGTGTCGGCTCACACAGTGGCATCTCTCCCCTCACAGTGGCGTCTCTCCCCTCACCGTGCTCAGCACTGGTTGGAGAGAATCCTCCTTATCTCAAGGAGGAGGGGCTCAGCCCAACTGACAAGTTCAGTCTCCTGAACCGAGTGGTGGCCTCAATGAGGACAGCCATGTCTCACTAGACATCCCTGAACCTCCCGATGTGCCGTCCACGGCAGGCAGCATGACACGCACTCGGCAGATCTTAATCCCCCACCACGAGCTCGGCAGCAGGTCTCAGACCACCTCCACTCACCCTGCGGTACAGTGCGGTGAGCAGAGGGTGCGTCCGCGCAAAGCTCCACTCTCTCTGCATCTGAACAGCATCAGATGCTGCATGGGGAGAAAGAGACAAAAACTTCAAATCAGAGATCAAAAAGTTGTGGGTTTTGTTTTTGGACAGGGTCTCACTATCACCCAGGCTGGAGTGCAGTGCTCACCACAGCCTCAACCTCCCCGGCTCAAGCAATCCACCTGCCTCAGTCTCCCAAGTAGCTGCGACCACAGGCGTGTGCCACCATAACCCAGATACTTTTTGTATTTTTTAAAAATTTTTTTGGGATGGAGTCTCGCTGTGTCGCACAAGGTGGAGTGCAGTGTCACAATCTCCACTCACTGCAAGCTCCGCCTCCCGGGTCCAAGTGATTCTCCTGCCTCAGCCCCCCGAGTATCTGGGACTACAGGCGCCTGCCACCACACCCTGCTAATTTTTGTATTTTTAGTAGAGATGGGGATTCACTATGTTGGCCAGGCTGGTCTCGGACTCGTGACCTCGTGATCTGGCCGCCTCGGCCTCCCAGAGTGCTGGGATTACAGGCGTGAGCCACTGCTCCTGGTCAAAAAGTTGTGTTTCAAAGCTTCAGTGTGAAAACAGATCTTAATATGTACTTTTTCAATTATTAAAGTTCACCATCTCCCTGTTTGTTGCCTATTTGCTCTGTTATCAATTCTGTTTCTCAGGGCCAGTCAGTTACTTGTAATGCTCTGTCGTATTCACAATCAATATTTCCCAATGGACCAACTGCATTTCAACCTTCCTGCTTCTAAACTGTCAATAAGGCCGGGAGTGGCGGCTCACACCTGTAATCCCAGCACTTTGGGAGGCCAAGGTGGGTGGATCACGAGGCCTAGACCAGCCTGGCCAAGATGGTGAAACCCTTTCTCTACTCAAAACACAAAAAGAAGCCGGGCATGGTGGCAGGCACCTCTAATTCCAGCTACTCGAGAGGTTCGGGCAGGGAACTGCTTGAACCCGGGAGGCGGAGGTTGCAGTGAGCCAAGATCGTGCCACCATGCTCCAGCCTGGGTGACAGAGCAAGACTCTGTCTCAAAAGAAAAAAATGAATACATAAAATAAAATAAACTGTCAATAAACCAATCATGGTGGGGATAAAATAAACTGTTAATAACCCAATCATGGTGGGGATGCTGTTCAAAGGAAGCTCTGCTCGGCCAAGTGATGACAAACCCCCGAGCACCTCACAGCACCTGTAGGGAGCCGTCCATGCATCCCTCATCCCCAACCCGTTACCCGCTTCCTGCCTGAGCATCTACCCTGGGGATATGCCAGACACAGAGAAAGCTCAAAGTGTCCATCTTGGCCCCACTCGTAAGAGTGGAATCTCGGAAACAGTCTGTCATACATGGGTGACAGGACACCCACTGGGCAGACGATGCCCGGGCCATCAAACATGCCACCCAGTCTAGTTGAGAACCATCACACAGTCCCAGCAAGGCAAGGGCAGCCAGCAGAAAGATAATGTGAGTTGTGGTGGGTGATCAGGTATTCCAGCAGAAGGTGCATACCCAAACACCAAGTTTTTATTTTTTATTTTTTTTTTTGAGACGGAGTCTCGCTCTGTCGCCCAGGCTGGAGTGCAGTGGCCCGATCTCAGCTCACTACAAGCTCCGCCTCCCAGGTTCATGCCATTCTCCTGCCTCAGCCTCCCGAGTAGCTGGGACTACAGGCACCCGCCATCTCGCCCGGCTAGTTTTTTGTATTTTTAGTAGAGACGGGGTTTCACCGTGTAGACCAGGATGGTCTCGATCTCCTGACCTCGTGAGCCACCCGTCTCGGCCTCCCAAAGTGCTGGGATTACAGGCTTGAGCCACCGCGCCCGGCCAGACCAAGTTTTAAAAGACTAGACAGCAGCTGGGCACAGTGGCTCATGCCTGTAATCCCAGTACTTTGGGAGGCCGAGGCAGGTGGATTACCTGAGGTCAGGAGTTCAAGACCAGCCTGGCCAACATGGTCAAACCCCTCTCTACTAAAAATACAAAATTTAGCCAGGCATGGTGGCACACGCCTGTAATCCCAGCTACTTGGGAGGCTGAACCAGGAGAATGTTTGAACCCGGGAGGTGGAGGCTGCGGTGAGCCGAGATCACGCCACTGCACTCCAGCCTGGGCAACAGAGCAAAACTCCGTCTCCAATAAATAAATAAATAAAGATACTTCTATTTTAGCCTGGGTGCGGTGGCTCACGCCTGTAATGCCAACACCTCAACACTTTGGGAGGCCAAGGTAGGTGGAGTACCTGAGGTCAGGAGTTTGAGACCAGCCTGGCCAACATGGTGAAATGCCTCCTCTACTAAAAATACAAAAAATTAGTCGGGTGTGGTGGCTGGTGCCTGTAGTCCCAGCTACTTGGGAGGGTGAGATACTAGAATTGCTTAAACCTGGGAGGCGGAGATTGCAGTGAGCTGAGATTGTGTCACTGCACTCCAGCCTGGGCAAGTGAGTAAGACTCCGACTCAAAAAAAAAAAAAAAAAAGAGGTATTTCTATTTTTAGTGACAATTATTCTGTCCACTCATAATTCTGAATTTTAAGAATCTGTTCCTTTCAGATGAAGGGATATTCAGTAACAATCTCAGGCACCTCAGGACCCAATCTCTGCTTGAGGTCCTAGAGCTCCTAGCGTCTCCCATCAGCATTACCAAGGCAACAGCGCAACAGCAATCCCCAAACTGGGCAGCAATTGAGCAGCCTCCGCTCAGGGCCCACCTTTCAGCAGAGGGCTGTGAGTGAGTATCTGAGTCAGCGTGTGACTGAAGAACCTCTTCGGAGAATCTGTGGAGATGACACTGCCGAGCATATGTCCACTGTACACGCCGAACCTGCCAATGCAGCAGAAACAGGGTTCAGGAAAGGGCGGGTGCCCTGCGTGCCACTCATCGATCCCAGCACAAACCGTGGCTCAGGCTCGCCCCTTCTTTTTCTTTTTTTTCTTTAGACAGCGTTTCCCTCTGTCGGAGTTTCCCTCTGTCACCCAGGCTGGAGTGTAGTGGTGCTAGCTCGGCTCACTGCAAGCTCTGCCTCCAGGGTTCACACCATTCTCCTGTCTCAGTCTCCTGAGTAGCTGGGACTACAGGCTCCCGCCACCATTCCCAGCTAATTTTTTTTTTTTTGTATTTTCAGTAGAGACGGGGTTTCACGTGTTAGCCAGGATGGTCTTGATCTCCTGACCTCATGATCTGACCGCCTCGGCCTCCCAAAGTTCTGGGATTACACGCGTAAGCCACTGCGCCCGGCCCAGGCTTGCCCTTTCTTTAAGGAAGGAAGGGGCTTTCTTAGCCAGGCCACTATAACCATGGACATGAAACTGAATCCAAGGAGGTGGCAATTCAACGATAAAGGAGACAAGGCAATGGCGAAGCCCACGGAGCAGAGCAGCGGAGGCAAGCAGAAGGAAACAGGTTGGGAAGGGCAAGCTGCGCCACACCCAGGAGTGCAGCAGCAGGAGCCAACCCCACGGGGCCTCAGCGGCACTCTCTGCGAAACAGAACTCCCCCAGAGGGTCGTGCCAAGCCTGCGAGGAGAAGGGCCCAGCACACCAGGGCCTCAAACACTGCAGTCACAACAGGGGCTGAGGCCAGCTCTGTCCATGAAGATGAGGAAGGAATGGCAGGGACTACGGTTTCCTGGGCCATCTGTGTGAGAGAGCAGGATGTTCGAGGGGGGAATGGGGTCACAGAGCCAGGTGGCAAGACCACTTGAGGTCTACTAGCCTGCCATGTCCCAGTAGGCCCATACAGACCACCAAAGCCCAACCCAGACCCTCTCATGAGGCTTACAACCTGCAACCAGCAAGGGGTACTTTATGCCGATTCCCCAGGTAAGAAAATCAAGGGTCCAGCCGGGCGCGGTGGCTCACGCCTGTAATCCCAGCACTTTAGGAGGCCGAGGTGGGTGTATCACTTGAGGTCACAAGTTCGAGACCAGCCTGACCAATACAATGAAACCCCGTGTCTACTGAAAAATACAAAATACAAAATTACAGGCTCGTGCTAGGTATGGTGATGCACGCCTGTAATCCCAGCTACTCAGGAAGCTGAGGCAGGAGAATCAATTGAACCTGGGAGGCAGAAGTTGTGGTGAGCAGAGATCACACCATTGCATTCGAGCCTGGGTAACAAGAGCAAAACTCTGTCTCAAAAATAAATAAATAAACTATTGGCAACTAATCACAAAATTTATAAAGCAGGTCAGTGGTTGTTACCTGCCACTCAGGACGTCGGTGTGAGTCATCTTATCATGCAGATTATCTAAAAAGCCCTTGCCACAGACTACACTGTATCCCCACAAAGTCCCTCTGTTGAAGCCCAGCCTCTCCAGGTGGGGTGCTGGTAAGGCCTAGGTGATGATGAGGTAACTGCCCGGAGAAGACACCAGAGGGCTTGCTCCCCGCTCTCTACCTCATGAGGACACAGAAAAAGGAGGTCTCCTGCAAGCCAGGAAGAGGGTCCTCCCCAGAACCCAACCTTGGGGGCACCCTGACCTCCAGCTTCCAGCCTCCACCACTGTGAAACACATCTGCATCC
This sequence comes from Piliocolobus tephrosceles, assembly GCF_002776525.5. Taxonomy (NCBI): domain Eukaryota; kingdom Metazoa; phylum Chordata; class Mammalia; order Primates; family Cercopithecidae; genus Piliocolobus; species Piliocolobus tephrosceles. The sequence continues at coordinate 74,501,533 of NC_045450.1, forward strand.
ACACTGCAGTCTCTGGCACTTTGTTACAGCAGCCTAAGCTAACTGATGCACACGCAAACATTCAGAAAATCACACAGTGCTTTATTCACTGTTTCACTAAAAGTACTGAATGGTACAACACTTTTAATTGAGCAGTTAAACAGTTACTTGTGAGGGATGCGAAATGAGGAGCAAATTAATCAAAGAATGAGAAGGTTGACAAGGCCTAGAAACGGTGGGGAATTCTACTGATTTTTCGCAAGGCCTGGAAACGGTGGGGAATTCTATGGGTTTCTCGAGACTTCACTTCAAGGTCCCCTGCCCACAACAGAGGGAAGCAAACCCCAGAGCCCCATTTCCACCAAACCCCGACGTCCACCTTCCACCCAGCCCCACTCCTCAGCTTCCGCCTCCCCACCTATAGGGGTCTCCGCACATCTCCACAGAGCCGTGGAGAGAAAAAGCAAATAGGCCCAAGCTTTGCCTACTGGTCAATCTGAGCAGGACCTGTGGAGGGCAGGCAGCGGGAGTCTGTAGAGGCACGGCTGCAGTGTGTTCCAGAAGTCTGTGGAGGCACAGCTGCAGCGCGTTCTAGAAATGTAGGGGGCCGAGAGGCAGGGCCAGCTCTAGAGCCTGGATCACACCCAGGGGAGGAGGAGCAAGGGGAGACTCCACAGAGGGGAGGAGGTCACAGTGTATGGGACAAAGCACTGGTACAGGACTTCCAGAGGTGGAACAGGATCCTGCAGTGGGTGCACCTTCCAACCTCATCCTCACGGGGAAAAGGCTGACCAGAGCATTCCCAGGGCTTTCCTATGGTCGCTTCCTCCTCACACACGTTATCATAACTGGCAGAGGAAGTGTGCTCATGAGTGCTGAAGCTCTGGAAGTGTTTAAAATATCTTGGCTCTTTAATTTGGCAGGAACCCCCTGCAGTACACTCAGGCAGGCCACCCTCAGGAACATACCAGCACCTCACGGTCTTGTGAGTGGAGGACTCCTCTTGTACTCCAGCAGCCAAAGTGTCAAGTGCAACTGATGACAGAGCCAGGAACAGAAAACAGATGTCAGCATACAGTGGCAGCCCACCAGAAACAATCCCCAAGTGCTTTCGGACATGGGATCCACTTCCAATCCCCCAGAGGGCCCACATCCATCAAGACTTCTACAATCTGGAAGCCATTAATCAAAACACAGACAATAGGCCGGGCGCGGTGGCTCAAGCCTGTAATCCCAGCACTTTGGGAGGCCGAGACGGGCGGATCACGAGGTCAGGAGATCGAGACCATCCTGGCTAACACGGTGAAACCCCGTCTCTACTAAAAAAAAACTACAAAAAACTAGCCGGGCGAGGTGGTGGGCGCCTGTAGTCCCAGCTACCCGGGAGGCTGAGGCAGGAGAATGGCCTGAACCCGGGAGGCGGAGCTTGCAGTGAGCTGAGATCCGGCCACAGCACTCCAGCCTAGGTGACAGAGCGAGACTCCGTCTCAAAAAAAAAAAAAAAAAAACACAGACAATAAAACGCTTCCCTGTTACCCACACATTAACATGGTATCCCTTCACAGCTCTGAAAATTAAATCTAAAGCCGCTAGGAACTGGAAACCAGAATAAGAATGGGAAGGTATATCCACACCAAATTACAACCAAAACAAGGGCATTCCAGTACCAGGACTCTACACAGTGAAACATACGGGGGAGAAATACTTCAAATGGAAAGGCAGAAAACTGACAGAATTGCTAATAAGCAAACTAAGTCATTTACAGTCTGGGCCACAGGGCAATTAACTTACAAATCAGCATTCTCTGCAGTACATCAACCGCGACCTGTCAAAATAGAATGTGAATTACCATCACGTGGTACTTTTCTGTAATTTGTGTGATACCTGCAATCACACAAGGAATTATTACTTGTTACTTTACAAATTAAAAACCTTCATAGATCTAGAAAGTATCTCAATACTGAAGGGACCCAGACAGAGTCAGAATGCTGAACTTTCTGGAATTACCCTAAGGCTGCTCTCAGCATGGCCTGAGGCTGTGAGCCTGGGACTGGGTAGGACACTGGCTTTCGCAGGCACAGAGTTTTGCTGCAGTACTTCAGTGGAGAGAGGAAGCACAGGCCTTGAATCTGGGCTGTGGAACTAAAGACTTTCACCCTTGATGCCTCTCGAGCCAGAATACAGTGAGAAGGTACCACTGTCCATTTCCCTTCTTCACATCTCCTGGGCTTAAAGCACACCACTCCTCAGGAAACAAAACAGACTTCCTCAAACAAAGCCCACAGGCTGCAGTATAGAAATGTGAGCCACTGGCTCAGGAACCTCCAAAAGCGAGTGAAAATTTGGGACGTATCCAAAGCAATCTACAGATTCAATGCAATCCCTATCAAAATACCAATAACATTCTTCACAGAAATAGAAAAAAAGATTCTAAAATCCACATGGAACCAAGAAAGAACAGAGATAACCAAAGCAATCCTGAGGAAAAAGAACAAAGCTAAAAAAAAATCACACTGCCTGAGCTCAAACCATTCTACAAGACCACAGAAATGAAAAGAACATGAGGTTGATATAAACACACACAGAGACCAACGGAACAGGATAGAGAACCCAGAAATAGGCCAGCGCGGTGGCTCACACCTGTAATCCCAGCACTTTGGGAGGCCGAGGTGGGCGTATCACGAGGTCAGGAGATCTAGACCAGCCTGAACAACAAGGTGAAACCCTGTCTCTACTAAAAATACAAAAAAAATTATCCGGGCGTGGTGGCGGATGCCTATAGTCCCAGCTACTTGGGAGGCTGAGGCAGGAGAATGGCGTGAACCCGGGAGGCGGAGCTTACAGTGAACCGAGATGGCGCCACTGCACTCCAGCCTGGGTGACAGAGCAAGACTCCATCTCAAAAAAATGAAAAAAAAAAAAAAAAAAAAAGGCCAGCACAGTGGCTCATGCCTGTAATCCCAACACTTTGAGAGGCTGAGGCAGACAGGTCACGAGGTCAGAAGTTCAAGACCAGCCTGACCAACATGGTGAAATCCCATCTCTACTAAACATAGAAAAACTAGCCAGGCGTGGTGGCACCTACAGTCCCAGCTATTCAGGAGGCTGAGGCAAGAGAATCGCTTGACCTGGGAGGTGGAGGTTGCAGTAAGCCGAGGTCGTGCCACGGCACTCCATCCTAGGCCACGGAGTGAGATTTCGTATCAGAAAAACAGAACATAAAAACTAAAAAGCTTCAGCACAGCAAAGGAAGCAATACAGAAAATCTGTTAAATGGGAGAAAATATTTGCCAGCTATTCATCCAACAAGGAACTAATATCCAGAATATATAAGGAACTCAAAGAACTCAACAGGGAAAACAAAAATAATCCCATTTAAAAAGTGGACAAAGGGCCGGGCGCAGTGGCTCACGCCTGTAATCCCAACATCCTGGGAGGTCAAGGTGGGTGGATCATGAGGTCAGGAGATCCAGACCATCATGGCTAACACAGTGAAACCCCGTCTCTACTAAAAATACAAAAAATTAGCCAGGTTAGGTGACAGGCGCCTAGCCCACAACAGAGTGAGACTCTGTCTCAAAAGAAAAAAACGGGGGGGGACAAAGAACATGATTAAATATATGCTTTGGTGTTTTTTTTTTGAGATAGAGTTTCACTCTTGGTGCCCAGGCTGGAGTGCAGTGGTGCGATCTCGGCTCACCGCATCCTCCTTCTCCTCCTAAGTTCAAGCAATTCTCCTGCCTCAGCCTCCCTAGTAGCTGGGGCTACAGGCATGCGCCACCACGCCCAGCTAATTTTTGCATTTTTAGTAGAGATGGCGTTTTACCATGTTGGCCAGGCTGTTCTCGAACTCCTGACCTCAGGTGATCGACCTGCCTTGGCCTCCCAAAGTGCTGGGATTACAGGTGTGCGCCATCATGCCCGGCCTAAACATTTTCAAAAAACATGCAAATGGCCACCAAATGTATGAAAAAAATGGCCATTATCAGCCAAGTGCGGTGGCTCACGCCTGTAATCCTAGCACTTTGGGAGGCTAGGGTGGGTGGATCACCTGAGGTCAGAAGTTTGAGACCAGCCTGACCGACATGGAGAAACCCTGTCTCTACTAAAAATACAAATTTAGCCAGGCATGGTGGCACATGTCTGTCTGTAATCCTAGCTACTTGGGAGGCTGATGCAGGAGAATCGTTTGAACCCAGGAGGCGGAGGGAGGTTGGGGTGAGCCGAGATCATGCCATTGCACTCCAGGCTGGGCAACAAGAACGAAACTCAGCCTCAAAAAAAAAAAAAGGAAAAAAAAAAAAAGACGACGAAAAAATAGGCTGGGCACAGTGGCTCACACCTGTAATCCCAACACTTTGGGAGGCCGAGGTGGGTGGATCACAAGGTCAGGAGTTCAACACCAGCCTGGCCAAGATCGCAAAATCCCGTCTCTACTAAAAACACAAAAAATTAGCCAGGAGTGGTGGCAGGCGCCTGTAATCCCAACTGCTCGGGAGGCTGAGGCAGGAGAATCACTTGAACTCAGAGGGCGGAGGTTACAGTGAGCCAAGATCGTGTTACCACACTCCAGCCTGGGTGACAGAGTGAGACTCCGTCTCAAAGAATAAATAAATAAATAAATAAATATAAGAAAAGGCCAGGCACAGTGTCTTACACCTGCAATCCCAGCACTTTGGGAGGCTGAGACGGGTGGATCACGAGGGCGGAAGATCGAGACCATCCTGGCTAACATGGGGAAACCCCGCCTCTACTAAAAATACAAAAAATTAGCTGGGCATGGTGGCAGGCGCCTGCAGTCCCAACTACTCAGGAGGATGAGGCAGGCGAATGGTGTGAACCCAGGAGGCGGAGTTTGCAGTGAGCCCAGATCGCACCACTACACTCCAGCCTGGGTGACAGAGACTCCGTCTACAAAAAAAAAAAAAAAGGCCAGTATCACTAATCATCAGGAATACGCAAATCAAAGCCACAATGAGCTATTTCACTCCAGTTAGAATGACCATTATCAAAAAAACAAAAAATAACAAATGCTGGTGAGGATGCAAACAGGACTCATATATGCTGTTAGTGAGAATGCAAATACCATTATGGAAAATAGTACTGAGGTTTCTAAATAGTTGGGTAGTCCTACAAACAGAACTACCAGCCCAGAGGGTTTCACTTTTGCTTGGCGTGGTTATCACACCTGTAATCCCAGCACTTCGGGAGGCCAAGGCAAGCAGATCACGAGGTCAAGAGATCGAGACCATCCTGGCCAACAGGGTGAAACCACGCCTCTAAAAAAAATTACAAAAATTAGCTGGGCATGGTGGTGCACGCTTGTAATCCCATAATCCCAGCTATTCAGGACGTTGAGGTAGGAGAATCAGTTGAACCTAGGAGGCAGAGGTTGTAGAGAGCTGAAATCTCACCACTGCAGCCTGAGCAACAGCGAGAGACTCCGTCTCCAAAAAAAAAAGAACTGCCATATGATCCAGCAATCCCACTACTGGACGTACAGCCAAAGTAAAGGAAATCAGTCGGCTGAAGAGACATCTGCACTCCTACATTTACTGTGGCACTATTAACAATAGCCAAGTTATGAAATCAACTTGTGTGCCCAACAAGAGATGACTGGATACAGAGAACGTGGTATATACACACAAAGGAATACTAGTCAGCTTTGATGGAGTCTCGCTCTGTCACCCAGGCTGGAGTGCAGGGCGCAATCTTGACTCACTGCAACCTCCACCTCCTGGGTTCGAGCACTTCTCCTGCCTCCACGCCTGTGGCTGGGACTACAGGAATGCACCACCACACCCGGCTATTTTGTATTTTTAGGAGAGACAGGGTTTCACCACGTTGATCAGGCTGGTCTTGAACTCCTGACCTCAGGGAATCCACCAGTCTCAGCCTCCCAAAGTGCTGGATTATAGTCATGAGCCACTGAGCCCAGTCTCAGCTATTCTTTTTTTTGAGACGGAGTCTCACTCTGTCACCCAGGTTGGAATACAGTGGCGCAATCTCTGCTCACCGCAAGCTCCGCCTCCAGGTTTCATGTCATTCTCCTGCCTCAGCTCCCGAGTGGCTGGGGCCACATGTGCCCGCCACCACGACTGGCTAATTTTTTGTATTTTATTTTTTTTTTAGTACAGAGGGGGTTTCACCGTGTTAGCCAGGATGGTCTCGATCTCTGGACCTTGTGATCCGCCCGCCTCAGCCTCCCAAAGTGCTGGGATTGCAGGCGTGAGCCACCGCGCCTGGCCGGCTATTCTTTTTTTAAAGTGAAATCCTGTCATTTGCAGTAATAGGAATGGAACTGAAGACTATTATGTGAAGTGAAATAAGCCAGGCACAGAAGGGCAAGTACTGCATGTCATCACTCATAGGTGGGAGCTAAAAAGTGGCTCTTGTGGAGGCACAGAGTAGAATGAGATACCAGAGATGAGAAGGGTGTATGTGGTGGGGGAATGAAGAGAGTTGGTTAACCGGTACAAACATACAGCCAGACAGAAGTTCTAGTGTTCCACAGCACCGTGAGGCGGCAATAGTTAACAACTGATTGTATCTTTCAAAATAACTGTAATATTTGAAATGTGGACAACACACAAAGGATACATACTGGAGGTGACGGATACTCTAATAAAGACCTGATCATTACACTCCATGCACATAAGAGTATCACATGTACCCCATAAATACTGCAAACCGCATGTTTCAAAAGAGAGACACATAGATACATTTCAACACTTGGAATAAGGACGGCTCCTTCCACTGCAGTCTATTTTCATGAGGCCGATTCTCCAAACTCTTCACTTGACTTCTCCTCCTACCTGCGGCATTTTTTCAGGCTCCACGGTTCTTCTCAGATCTGAGTTTTTCTGAAATCCCCTCAAAACAAACATTTGCACAAAATCTGAAAAACCACAAAACCAAAGTATTTATCAACATCATGGTCTCCAAGCAACTGCGAATGGCACAGACCACCCACTTCAGAGGAGCATACGGCTTGGGCCCACCAGGACCCCTGTGAGCTGCTCCTAGCCTGAGAGGAACCCTGCAGAAGTTACTGCTCACCTGACCACAGCCACACTAGCATTCACAAGACCCAATCAGGACCCTTAGATGAGCCAGATGCTTTCCTGTTGCAGTTCTATTTGAAAGGGAACAAATTTATAGGAAGATTTTTTTTCCTTTTTTGTTTTGTGAGACGGAGTCCCCCTCTGTCGCCTGGGCTTGAGTGCAATGGCACAATCGCTCTCACTGCAACCTCCGCCTCCCGGGTTCAAGCAATTCTCTGCCTCAGCCTCCCAAGTAGCTGAGATTACAGGTGCCCGCCACCACGCCCAGCTAATTTTTGTATTGTTAGTAGAGACGGGGTTTCACCATCTTGGCCAGGTTGGCCTTGAACTCCTGACCTCATGATCCACCCGCCTTGGCCTCCCAAAGTGCTGGGATTATTGGCATGCCTCACCGTGCCCAGCCCAATTTTCTTCTCTTAAATAAAAGTGGTTTCCGGCCGGGCGCGGTGGCTCAAGCCTGTAATCCCAGCACTTTGGGTGGCCGAGACGGGCGGATCACGAGGTCAGGAGATCAAGACCATCCTGGCTAACACGGTGAAACCCCGTCTCTACTAAAAATACAAAAAACTAGCCGGGCGAGGTGGCGGGCGCCTGTAGTCCC
>NC_045450.1:74554176-74555591 GCF_002776525.5 Piliocolobus tephrosceles
TATTTTTAGTAGAGACGGGGTTTCGCCATGCTGGCCAGGCTGGTCTCAATCTCGGGACCTCATGATCCACCCACCTTGGCCTCCCAAAGTGCTTGGATTACAGGCATGAGTCACCGTGCCCAGCCTGTTTTTGTATTTTTAGTAGGGACGGGGTTTCACCGTGTTAGCCAGGATGGTCTCGATCTCCTGACCTTGTGATCCACCCACCTCGGCCTCCCAAAGTGCTGGGATGACAGGAGTGAGCCACCGTGCCCGGCCTTCCCAAAGTAATTTTAAAATGTTTTGTAGCCACAGGGTCTTACTGTGTTGTCCAGGCTGGTTTTGAACTCCTGGCTGCCAGCAGTTCTCCCATCTCAGCCTCTCAGAGTGCTGGGATTATAGGTGTGAGCCACCACATCTGGTTTCCTCCTTCACTCTTCCTCGCAGCCAAGTTTCCCGGGGGCAGCCTCCTGCTTTGCCCAGGACAGACTGGGACCCATTGGCTGCTCTCCAGCCCTGACTCCCCTCTGAGTGGTCACCATGGAGTGGGGCTGCTGCGTGGGGCATTGGGGGTCTGTCCACCAGCTGACCATCATCCTTCTGCGGGCAGGGGCTGCCTTGCTCTCCTGGCCCCTATACCTGGGTATCCTGCTTAGAGCCAGCTCGAGCTGGGCCTCCTAGGTGTGTGTCCCAGTGACCGAGTGGCTGGGCCTGCTGTGAGCTTTCTGGTTTTACAGCGGAGACTGGGGATGTGGCATGTGTTCCTGAGGGGAGGTGGGTGGACAGCTATGTTTATTGGGGTCCTGGAGATGCTGACAAATACCTTAACTCCCACTTCTCTTACAGAAGCCGCAACCATGGTGGTGCCACTAGCCAGCTCGGAAGCCCAGGTACTTTTTAAAAAATTCCAAATATTACTTGATGTGTATTAAAACATACCTACATCTTAAAATGTAAATTATAAAGCATACATAGTTACACAGTTGTTTCAGCGAGGCAGGTGCAGATAAAATACCTAACAGGTTTAATAAAACTCTGCTCACAGAAAGCAGATGGGGAGGAGACCACCAGGATGGGGAGGGCCCCCGTGGGTGCTTCCGGCCGGGAGAAGAGGCAGTGGTATTGCCTCTTTCCATAGCTGGACAGATGAGGACCCCAGGTGATGTCTACAGGGCCGGCCTCGCAGACACAGAGCCAGGGTCAGGGTGAGGACTTCAGGTGCAAACAGGAAAAAATCAGCCTGATGACCAGTGCCCAGAAACCCCACCCAACCAAAACTCGGACCTCAGCATGGCAGTGCCTTCCTCTCCCACTCACCTGCCCTGAAGTCACATCTGCAACTTCATGTTTTATCTTTCTACTGCCTTTTTGGTTTTGTTTGGTTTTTTGCTTTTGTTCATTTTATTTTATTTATTTATTTATTTATTTATTTATTT
>NC_045450.1:74555691-74558135 GCF_002776525.5 Piliocolobus tephrosceles
TAGCCAGGATGGTCTCGATCTCCTGACCTCGTGATCCGCCCGTCTCGACCTCCCAAAGTGCTGGGATTACAGGCTTGAGCCACCGCACCGGGCCTTTATTTTATTTTTTAATGAGATGAAGTCTCACTGTGTTGCCCAGACTGGTCTCAAACTCCTGGGCTCAAGCCATTCTCCCACCCTGGCCTTCCAAAGTGCTGGGATTACAGGCGTGAGCCACTGTGCCTGGCCTCTTCTTTTTTTCTTGAGACAGAGTCTCCCTCTGTCACCCAGGCTGGAGTGCTGTGGCATGATCTCGGCTCACAGCAACCTCCGCCTCCTGGGTTCAAGCAATTCTCCTGCCTCAGTCTTCCAAGTAGCTGGGATTACAGGCGCCCGCCACCAAGCCCAGCTAATTTTTGTGGGTTTTTTTTTTTTTTTTTTTTTTTTTTGAGACAGAGGCTGTCTCTGTCACTAGGCTGGAGTGCTGTGGTGCGATCTTGGCTCACTACAACCTCTGCCTCCCAGGTTCAAGCAATTCTCCTGCCTCAGCCTCCCAAGTAGCTGAACTACAGGCGCCCATCACCATGCCCGGCTAATTTTTGTATTTTTAGTAGAGATGGGGTTTCACCATGTTGGCCAGAATGGTCTCAAACTCCTGACCTCATGATTCGCCCACCTGGGCCTCCCAAAGTGCTGGGATTATAGGCGTGAGCCACCGTGCCCGGCCTTTTGTTTTTTTAAGACCTATACTCCTGTTGCCCAGGGAGGAGTCCGGTGGTGCGATCTTGGCTCACTACAACCTCCGCCTCCCAGGTTCAAGCGATTCTCCTGCCTCAGCCTTCCGAGTATTTTCTTTCTTAAAACAGTTTTTCATACCCAAGTGAGATTAATTGTTTTTTTAAAAAAAAGAAGAAAACAATATAGTTTTATCGCAAGACCTATTTATATATTATTAAACACAGTAGTATACCCAGGGTGGGTGTGACACAGACCAGAAGACGCTGTATGTCCTGCTGTTGATCGTTTAAAAATAATAATGAAACCAAAGTCTATGTCACCACCTGCAATGCTTGACAATTCAGTGGTAAGACGCCTTCCGCCGTGGAGAAGCTTGGGGCGCTGATGTTTAGACAGCATCCCGCTCAGGGTTGCTTGGCAGCTCTGTGGCGATGGCGTTGTGCTATACGCAGTTTCCGGGGATGTGAGTGCGGGCCCGTCTGGGTGGCTCTGTCTGGTTGTTCGTCATTTGTCTCACTGTTGCGTAATACGTGGGACAGTTTACCTTTCCAAAGTCCAGGACTCCAGGGCTGGGAGGCAGGGCTGGCCCTGCTGTCCTGAGTCTCCAAACAGAGGTGCAGCTGCTGCCTACCACCTGGAAGACTTTCCAAAGGGGGCTGCCGTGGCACCTCTTACACGTTTTACAGAGAGCTTGGTATGCGGAGATGCAGCCTAGACTGTCTGTCTCAGAGGCGCACACGTTAACCTGATCGCCCTGTCCCCAGGAAACAGGGCAGAGGAGCTCCTTAACGTCTCGCTCCAGGATTCCATGAAATGACCACACAGCCCCTCAGTTACTGGGCAGGCGTCCTGGGCTGGCAGTACTGCCCACCGGCTGCCCCAGGCCTGCACCTGCTGTGGGCGAGTGGAGGTGAAAGGCCCTGAGACTGGCTGTCCGCCCAGAATTTTCCTTACGGGAAAGCAAGTTTTTTGCTTTTCAGAGACAGTTTCCAGTGACCTGGGCACAGAAGAGCTTTTATGGACGCAGCCTTCAGATAAGAGGCTCGGGTTGGAGTTAACCCTTTTGCCAATGTGGTCAGAAAAAGCAGGGAGTGGCCCAGAGGGGCTGGGTGCCGCTCTGCACAGGGTGGGGTCGGGGGCTTTGCTGCTTCCTCCCTGTCTGTCCTGCGCCACGAGGCAGAATCGGAGCCACATGACCGGGGACAGCAGGAGCTGAGGCCAGCCCCACCCGGAGCGGGTGGGAAACGCACTTCCTGCCGCGCTGTCCTTCCTTGCCCTTCCCTCTGGGGCCCAGAAAAGAACCGCTGGGAATTTGTGTTAACAGAGGCTGTTGCCAGTCGGCTTCCTCACACCCCGCCCTCTGTTTGTCACTGTGCCCAGGAGAGGCCCTAAGATTCCTCTCTGGAGATCCCTTGCCCCAGGGGATCCCCCGAGCCCTGGCCAGGGCCCTGCTGTCACTGGTTAGGCCTTGGCTGCCGCCGTGCCCTCTGACCTTGATTCTAGGATGTGTCTTGTCTATCTACAGTGGAGATGAGACAAGTGAGCTCCCAGGGCGGGCAGGGGCTCCACTCCCACAGACACTCACGCTTCCCACCAGTGCCCCTGCAGGTTCCAGGGCCTTCTGTGGCGTTTCCACAGGACAGACGGGACAGGTTCTAGGACCTTTGGTGTTTCCGCAGGACAGACGGGACAGGTTCTAGAGCCTTTGGTGTTTCTGCAGGACAGAC
>NC_045450.1:74558145-74559047 GCF_002776525.5 Piliocolobus tephrosceles
ACAGACGGGACAGGTTCTAGAGCCTTTGGTGTTTCTGCAGGACAGACAAGGCAGGTTCCAGGGCCTTCTGTGGCATTTCTGCAGGACAGACGAGACAGGTTCTAGGACCTTTTGCAGTGTTTCCGCAGGACAGACAAGGCAGGTTCCGGGGCCTTCTGTGGCTTTTTTGCTGCAGGCTCAGGTTCAGGCTTCCTGGGCTCCCAGCAGTGGGTGGGAGGGGAATATACCGTAAGTGAGAGACCAAAGGGCCCCTGCAGGGCCGCTGAGGCAAAGTGGCCCCAGGAAGTGGACAGTGCCTGGGGGAGGTGTGGCTCGATCTGCCACACCATGGCCCCCACCCTGGCAGCGTGGCACAGAGCTGAGAGAGGGGCCACGAGCAGCACTCCTGTCCTGATCCAGCTTGGCCAGTCGAGACTGTGGTCAAGGGGACCGACCTCTCCACGCCTCCGTCCCTGTCCCTACGTCAGTGTGGCTGGAGGTGAAGTTGGTACGTGCTGTGCTGGGCCGGGCACAGCATCTGACCTAAGGAGTGCTGTAGTTGTGTTTGTGCGTGGATCTTTCTTGTAAAGGGAAACTATGAGAACCCTTTAAGATATGGAACACAGTGCAGTGCAACTTAGAATGTCCTTGTAGTTGTCATCGACCTCCCGTGTCCAGCTGTGCTGCCTCTGCCTCCCTGTCCTAGCAGACCTGACCACCTGGGGGCCACCTGGGCTTGTGGGTCCCGAAGTCAGCGCATGTGGGCCCCCCGCCAGGTCACTCCACAGACACACGGTGCCCTTTGTGGTAGATTATGGAAATCAGGTCTCTACTGTGAAGCTTCACTGATTTCTAATGTGCTTTTTAAAACACTTCAATTTTTTTTTTTTTTTTTTTTTTTTTTTTTTTTTTTTTTTTTTTTT
>NC_045450.1:74559147-74565750 GCF_002776525.5 Piliocolobus tephrosceles
TCTGTTGCCCAGGCTGGAGTGCAGAGGCCTGATCTTGGCTCACTGCAACCTCCGTCTCCCGGGTTCAAGCGATTCTCCTGCCTCAACCTCCCAAGTAGCTGGGATTACAGGCACGCACCACCACGCCTGGCTAATTTTCATATTTTTAGTAGAGACGGGGTTTCATCATGTTGATCAGGCTGGTCTTGAACTCCTGACCTTGTGATCCGCCTGCCTGGGCCTCCCAAAGTGCTGGGATTACAGGCGTGAGCCACTGTGCCCGCCGGGCACATCCTTTTTATCTGGTCCATATCTTGCTTGTGCCTTAGTCTCCGGACCGACAGCTGCTGTCTCCCTGGCCGGGGGCCGGGCCCTCTACACCCACCAGCCGCCTTCTGCCCTCCCCGCCTCCCCGCCCCACCCCCCTGCAGTACCGCCCGGTGACCGCGCCCCTGTCCCGCAGACCGTGCAGTCCCTGGGCTTCGCCATCTACCGCGCGCTGGACTGGGGGCTGGACGAGAGCGAGGAGCGCGAACTCAGCCCGCAGCTGGAGCGGCTCATCGACCTCATGGCCAACAACGACAGCGAGGACAGCAGCTGCGGTGCCGCGGATGAGGGCTACGGGGGTCCCGAGGAGGAGGAGGAGGCCGAGGGCGTCCCCCGCAGTGTGCGCACCTTTGCCCAGGCCATGCGGCTGTGCGCGGCGCGGCTGACCGACCCCCGGGGCGCCCAGGCGCATTATCAGGCCGTGTGCCGCGCTCTCTTCGTGGAGACGCTGGAGCTGCGGGCCTTCCTGGCCAGGGTCCGGGAGGCCAAGGAGGTGAGCGGTGCGTGGGGGCGACCGCGGAGGGTCCGGGGGTCAAGGAGGTGCCCGCGTGTGGGAGGGGACTGGCAAGGCCGAGCTCTTGGTGGACAGAAAGTCAGGTCCTCGGTGCGACTGCCGCTGGCGTTATGTATTCCCACTTAACCCTCACACTTCCTTGTTTTTTTTTGTTTTGTTTTGTTTTGTTTTTTGTTTTTTTGTTTTGTTTTGAGACAGGGTCTCACTCTGTCACCCAGGCTGGAGGGGCAGTGGCTGGATCTCGGCTCACTGCAACCTCCACCTCCCAGGTTCAAGCAGTTCTTCTGCCGCAGCCTCCAAAGTAGCCGGGATTACAGGCACGCACCACCACACCTGGTAGTAGAGACAGGATTTCACCATGTTGGCCAGGCTAGTCTTGAACTCCTGACCTCAGGTGATCTGTCTGCCTCGGCCTCCCAAAGTGCTGGGATTACAGGCATGAGCCACCGCGCTGGGCCTCACACTTGCTTCTTCAGAGAAGTTAAGCGGTGGGCTCAGCCCCTTCCCCAACTGCTCTCTCCTGTTGCCTCTAAGTTGTTATCCTGCCCCGGCACCCATTGTGCTTTTACATCTGCAAGAGGGAGTCCTTCCTCCTGCCTCCCCACCAGCCTCTCCAGGCCCTGGTTCCTTCTGAAATACGATGCCAAAGGTGGCCCCCTCTATACTCAGGAACCACAGAAAGGCTCAGCGACTTGCTTGGAGCTTTGGGTGGGAAAACCCACCTGCTGGTCCTGTGACAACCCAGCCTCACTCTCCTGCTCCTTACAGCTGGAGGGACCATTTGACAGCTGAGCAGGTGCAGGCTCAGAGGCTGGGACTGTTGCCCAAAGCCACAAAGCAGGAGTTGGCCAGTGCTGGCTCTGACGTGGCTCCCAAGCCAGAGTTCTCCGCTGGGCCTCCTACCTCTCCGTGGACTCGACCATTCCTCTCTGACTCTCCCAGCCTCTCCCTGGGCATGGCTGCTGCCCCAAGGGAGCTGATGTGTTTCTGTATCGTGGGGTCTCTGCACACGTGGACTCTGCCTTTTCTCCCATCAGCGTCTCACAGAGGAGAAAGCCAGGCCTTGGAGGGGCAGGGGATTCCTTCTTGCCTCGGTGGCAGAAGATGTTTTCAAAGTTAACTGATGCTGGTCCTTCATTCCTCCCTGACCCTTTATGATGCTGTGTCTCTCTTGTCCTCTAACCAAGAAAGGTTCCTGGCCCTCTGAGCCTTAGCAGGTGATTTTGACACCGGGTGGCAGCCTGAGCTGCTTGGCCTCATCTGCAGCCCAAGCGTGCACCACGGTTGGACGGCTCTCTCCCCACCCCCAGATCCTATGTTCCATCTTCCGTCCTTCCCCTCAGCTCCTGGATCCCATGGTTCATCTTTGCTCTCCCTCGACCCCCCAGATCCCATGGCCCATCTTCAGCCTTCCTTCTCATCCCCCGGGTCCCATGGTCCATCTTCTGTTCTCTCTCTCACCCCATAGATCCCATGGCCCATCTTCCGCCCTCCCTCTCAGCTCCCCCTTGGCCTCCTGGGACATGCTCCTAACGTTCCCCACAGTTAGCAGATGGTCCTCATGCTGTTATGTCTCTTCTCTGATCAGGCTGTTTTCTGCTGCTCAGATCAGTTTCTTACTGAGACAATGAAAGCTCTTTTATTTTTTTCGTAGAGACAGGGTCTTACTATATTACCCAGGCTGGTCTCAAACTCTTAGACTCACGTGACCCTCCCACTTTGGCCTCCCAGAGTGCTGGGGTTACAGCTGTGAGCCACTGTGCCCGGCCCGGAAGCTCTTTCTCTAGGAGGAAACGGCTCTGCATGCAGGCAGTTGACCGAGGCGAAGTTTGGAGAGTTCGTGGTGGGACGAAGCGAGAGAAGGGTTACTCCGTGGGCTGTCGCTGTGTCTGCTGGCATTTTGGCCAGGAGCGGCCTGCTTAGGAATAGGTACAGCTGTTCCAGGAAGGACAGGAGTGCCACCCTGTGTGCCCTTTGCCCTGGGCTGGCATACATGAGGCCTGTGGGCAGACTCACACCTTGTGCTGCCCAGGGAGTGTCCCAAAGCAGTGTGGCAGGTACCTGGGGCAGAAGCCAGGGTGACCGGTTCTGTCTTGGTTGTGGGGGCTGTGCCAAAGGGCAGGTGCTTCTCTAGGGTTGGGACTTGGTGAGAGCAGATGCTCTGTGCCACCGAGATCGTGCGTGACCCAGGCAGCAGGTGCCGCACCTTCTTCCCACGTTCTCAGCACAGAGCGCTTCCCAAACAGGCCCTCACCACAGGGTTGGCACCTTCCCCAGTTCACGAAGTACATACCCATGTCTGTTTCCCTGCACCTGCTGGGCATCCACCCTCCCATCCACCTTCCACCACGTGTCCATTCACTCCAGCCACACACAAAAACTGGCCTGTGCACCGAGCCCCAGACGCTGCTCCGAGAAGCAGCTCAGCGTAAAGGCCAGGCTGGGACCTAGAGCAGCTGCAGGGGCCCAGGGGGGCGGCGGGGTGCGTGGCCCACCCGAGGAAGCGCCGTGTGAACTGAGAGCTAAATGAAACGGGGAGAGTGGAGCCTCCACACCTGTGTCTGCCACCTGTGGCGATGACTCGGTTTCCCCAGATATCTTTTCGAATCCTGAAGCCTGGGCCAGAATGCCCACTCGTCTCTTTTCCGGCTGGTTGAGTGGAGCCCCCGTGACGTGACTGTGTCCCTGACGGACGGGGCCTGTCCTGCGTCCGCCGTTCTCGTCCCTTCCCTGGACTAACGAGCGTGTGTGGTCACAGATGCTGCAGAAGCTTCGGGAGGACGAGCCGCAGGTGGAGACGCCACAGGCAGAGCTGGACAGCCTGGGTCACACAGACTGGGTAAGGCTCGCTCCTGCCTGACCGGGCCACTACGCAGCCCAGCCTGCCGGGGGTCTCTGCCTGGAGGGCCGTGGAGCCTTACCTGGGGCTGAGAGCTGGTCTCTTTCCCCGGGGCCCAGGCCCGGCTGTGGGTTCAGCTCATGCGGGAGCTCCGCCACGGAGTGAAGCTGAAGAAGGTGCAGGAGCAGGAGTTCAACCCCCTCCCCACCGAGTTCCAGCTCACGCCCTTCGAGATGCTAATGCAGGACATCCGGGCCCGGAACTACAAGCTCCGCAAGGTCATGGTGAGCGGGGCGGCCGCGGAGGTCGTGGCCAGTGGGGTGGCCGCGGAGGGGCAGCCTGGCTGTTGGGCAGCCCACCCCGAAGAGGGGCCCAGAGTCCCTGCTCTCTGTGCTGGGTACTGGGCAGTAGAATATGGATTAGGGAGATGTGGCCCCAATTCCCACAGCTCGGTATCACTTCAGGGACAGTGACCAGGCAGGGAAGGGAAGTGCGGAAGGTTCTAGAGGACCAGGGGTGGCCCCTGGAGGCCACAAGAGCCGAGGCTGTAGGATTTCTTTTTCTTTTTCTTTTTTGAGACGGAGTCACTCTGTCGCCCAGGCTAGAATGCAGTGGCATGATCTCAGCTCATTGCAAGTTCCACCCCCTGGGTTCAATCGATTCTCCTGCCTCAGCCTCCCAAGTAACTGGGACTACAGGTGCCCGCCACCACGCCCGGCTAATTTTTTGTGTTTTTAGTAGAGATGGGGTTTCCCTGTGTTAGCCAAGATGGTTTCAATCTCCTGACCTTGTGATCTGCCCGCCTCGGCCTCCCAAAGTGCTGGGATTACAGGCGTGAGCCACCTGCCTGGCCCGGCTGTAGGATATTTTTGCTTTAGCAAAACTCCTGGAGCCCTTAGGATGTGCTGGCATGGCTCTTATGATGCCCATGTGAGGTGTGTGCCACCCCACCCCACCTTCAGATGAGTCCCAGGTGCTGGAGACTGGGGCAGCCAGGAGGGGACACGTCAGACCATGGATGCTGTGGCCGCCCAGAGCACGGCCTGTGGGTCTGCCGTGCGCTTACTAGGGAAGCAGCTGGGTCCCCACGAGCTGAGAGTGGGAGGATGGGGAGGTGTGAAGACCAGGATGTCCTTGGGCTGAGCGAGCCTCTCCTAGTCCCCCTGCTCTAGCGGGTGGTCCCTGCAGGGCCTCAGATCAGCCATCCTCCCTGCAGGTGGATGGGGACATCCCGCCCCGGGTGAAGAAGGACGCTCACGAGCTCATCCTGGACTTCATCCGCTCACGGCCTCCACTGAAGCAGGTGCCGCCCCAGCCTCCTCCTCTTCAGGGGCTGCCCGGGGCCTGGTGCTGTCCTGTGGCAGCCTGGGAGGTGTCCCAGCGCGTCTGCGTCATGGGTGAGGCGGGCTGGCTTCCTCTTGCCTGTGGGCCAGCCTGGGGCTGTGTGGCCCTGGGCCCTCTTTCTGGGAAGGGGCCATGTGAGCCATGCCCACCCCACCCCAGGTGCATGCAGAGCCCCCGGGAGCAGCACTCCCTCTGGGTGGGCCTGGCCGGCTCTTCCGACTCCAGAGTGGGCCCCTGTCATGGCCTGCTTCCCTGCTGCAGGTCTCTGAGAGGCGGCTGCGCCCATTGCCACCGAAGCAGAGGTCCCTGCATGAGAAGATCCTGGAGGAGATCAAGCAGGAGCGGAGGCTGCGCCCAGTGCGGGGCGAGGGCTGGGCTGCCCGCGGTGAGCGAGGGAATGGCAGGAGAAGAGAGACCCCTGTGCCCCTGGTGGGGCCCCCCATTCCCCTGGTCAGGTTGCACATTGGAAGGTGGCATTTCCCTGAGGGTGCCTGAACCCATGGAAGACACAGAACATCTTAATTTTTGAGGCACACAGGCTTTTGAAACTCAGATTACTTGGGGATAAAAAAAATTAAACAATTAAAATAGTATGTATATATTTGTTTGAAATGGAGTCTCGCTCTGTTGCCCAGGCTGGAGTGCAGTGGCGCGACCTCGGCTCACTGCACCCTCCGCTTCCCAGGTTCAAACGATTCTCATGCCTCAGCCTTCTGGGTAGCTGGGATTAGAGGCATGCACCGCCACGCCCGGCAAATTTTTTTTTTTTTTTTGTAGTTTTAGTAGAGACAGGGTTTTACCCTATTGGCCAGGCTGGACACAAACTCCTGGGTTCAAGCGAACTGCCCGCCTTGGCCTCCCAAAATGCTGGCATTACAGGTGTGAACCACTGCACCTAGCCAAAAATAAGAAATTTTGAGGCTGGGCTCAGTAGCTCACTCCTTGTAATCCCAGCACTTTGGGAGGCTGAGGCAGGAGGATCGCTTGAGTCCAGGAGTTCAAGACCAGCCTGGGCAATATAGTGAGACCTCATCTCTGCCAAAATTTCAAAGAAAAATTAGCCAGGTGTGGTGGCACATGGCTGTAATCCCAGGTACTCCAAGGGCTGAGGTGGGAGGATTGCTTGAGCCTGACGGCTTGATGCTGCAGTGAGCCATGATTGTACCACTGCCCTCTAGAGTGGGTGACAGAGTGAGACCTGGTTTCAAAAAAAAAAAAATCACTTTTTATGCACCTCGTTAAAAACTCTACAAGGCCACTGGAATTTCCTATGTCTTTTCTTTTTTTTGAGACAGGGTCTCACCCTGTCACCCCTGCTGGAGTGCAGTGC
This sequence comes from Piliocolobus tephrosceles, assembly GCF_002776525.5. Lineage (NCBI taxonomy): Eukaryota > Metazoa > Chordata > Mammalia > Primates > Cercopithecidae > Piliocolobus > Piliocolobus tephrosceles. The sequence goes on from NC_045450.1 coordinate 74,565,481, forward strand.
ACCATTATAGCTCACGCAGCCTCAGCCTCTCAGGCTCAAGCGATCCTCCCACCTCAGCCTCTCGAGTAGCTGGGACCACAGGCGTGCACCACCACGCCCAGCTAGTTTTTGTGTTTTTGTAGAGACACGGTCTTGCTCTGTTGCCCAGGCTGGTGTTGAACTTGTGGGCTCAAGTGATCCTTCTGCCTCAGCTTCCCAAAGTGCTGGGATTATAGGTGTGAGCCACCGCGCCTAACATGATCTTTTTTTTTTTTTTTTTTTTTTTTTTTT